>NW_013543362.1:9651-11978 GCF_000499545.2 Eimeria tenella | reverse complement strand
ATCCCCAGCAGCAGCAAAAGGCAGCAGACACAAGTGCGAAGCCCACGGCCGCTGCACACACGCAAAACCCTAAACCCTAAACCCTAAACCCTAAACCCTAAACCCTAAACCCTAAACCCTTGAGCGTGAACCCTCTGTAAGGAACGAGGCACGAGAAACGAGAAACCCGATACAAGCAGCAGCAAAAGGCAGCAGACACAAGTGCAAAGCCCACGGCCGCTGCACACACGCAAAACCCTAAACCCTAAACCCTAAACCCTAAACCCTAAACCCTAAACCCTAAACCCTAAACCCTAAACCCTAAACCCTTGAGCGTGAACCCTGTGTAAGGAACGAGGCACGAGAAACGAGAAACCCGATACAAGCAGCAGCAAAAGGCAGCAGACACAAGTGCGAAGCCCACGGCCGCTGCACACACGCAAAACCCTAAACCCTAAACCCTAAACCCTAGACCCTAAACCCTAAATTCTAAATCCCAAATCCTAAACCCTGACCCCGCAACCCTAAACCCTTAAGCTTCATCCCTAAACCGTAAATAAGAAACAGGAAACAAGAAACAAGAAACCCGATATAAGAAGCAGGAAACAAGAAACCTGAGAGCCGAAACCCTAAACCCTAAACCCTAAACCCTAAACCCTACACCCTACACCCTGAACCCTAAACCGTGAATGACAAACAAGAAACAAGAAACCCGAAATAAAAAACCCGAGAGCCGAAACCCTAAACAATAAACCATAAACCCTAAACCCTAAACCCTAAACCCTAAACCCTAAACCCTGGGGAAGAGGCAAGAAACACGAAACGCGAAAAAGGAAACCCTGGAGCGTTTACCCGAAACCATAAACATGAAACAAGAAACCCGGAACCCGAAGCCTAAAACTCGAAACCCTAAACCCTAAACCCTAAACCCTTAACCCTAAGCCCTGAACAACAAATCCTCAACGCGAAACCCTAAACCCTAGCAACTCGCACAGACGCCAGTTTGCGCATCTTCTTCAGCTGTATACCCCACGTCCTAAACCCTAACCTAAACCCTAAACCGTCAATCCCAAACCCCAAACCCTAAACCATCAACCCTAAACTCTAAACCCTAAACCATCAGGCCTCAACCCTAAACCCTAAACCCTAAACCGTAAACCCTAAACCCTAAACCCTGGACTCTGAACCCTGAACCCTAAACCCTAAATCCCACAACTTAAATCCCACACCCTAAACCTCAAGCCCCAAACCCTAAACCCCAAACCCCAAACCCTAAACCTTAAACCCCAAACCCTAAACCCTACTTCGAAAATGATGGTGAGGATGCAGATGATGGGGGCGAGTGTTGCAGCGCAAACAGCAATTTTGAATTTGACTTCGTAAGAAGTGAAGCTGCTGAAGCAGGCTGCGAGTGTGCGGCGGCTGGGGAAGCAGCAGCAGCAGCAGCAGCAGCAGCGGGGCCCCACAGGTGCAGCAAGGGCCTGCGCCAGCGCCGTCAGCAGCGGCAGCAGCAAAACCCCCAACGAAACCGCCTCTGGCGACAGCAAATGAAACCCTAGCAGCAGCGGGAACAGCAGCAGCAGCGTCAAAACCACTCCACTATAAAACACCAAATGGACTTTATTGTCTGTCGACTCCCGCAGTGCTGCTGCTGCGCGGGGGCCCCCCCCGGGCGGCCCCCGCCGCCCCCTTGCTGCTGCTGCTGCTGCTGCTGCTGCTGCTGCTGGCTGCGGCGCCGGGCTGCTCGCAGCCGTCGCTGCGCTCGTGTCTTCGCTGCTGAGGCTCAACGCCGAAGCAGCAGAAGCAGGGGGGGCGCTCGGGCCTGCTGCTGCTGCTGCAGCTCGCCCTGGAACCCTCATTGCTGCTGCTGCTGCTGCTGCTGCTGCTCTTGCTTCTGCAGCTTCTGCCGATGGCGGAGCTGCAACGGGGGTTGTCACTGGTGGCGGTGGCGGTGGTGGTGGTGGTGCTGCTGCTGCTGCGTGGGGTGCTGCTGCTGCTGCTGGGAGGGCTGCTGCTGCTGCAGCTGTGAAGGGTGCTGCTGCTGCTGCTGGTGGGGGGGGTGCTGCTTGTGCAGCACCTGCTGCTGCAGCTGGCAGGCCACCTCCTGCTGCTACTGGGGGACTCATTTCTAATACCTGCTGAGGCAGCTGCAGCTGCAGCTGCAGCAGCAGCTGCTGCAGCTGCTGCAGACGCTGCAGCAGCGATGTCGGCGGCAGCAGCAAACTGCTGCCTCTCTAGGGGCTTCCAACTCTGCTGGCAGCCGGCCCCTGCTGCGGGGACAAAATGGCTTGGGAACACCAGAACCAGCAAGCAGCAGCCGCAGCGGCAGCAGCAGCAGCAGCAGCAGC
>NW_013543362.1:6105-9551 GCF_000499545.2 Eimeria tenella | reverse complement strand
AGCTGCAGCAGCAGCACGGAGCGGTGCCGGTGTGGAGGCAGCTGGAATGAGACACCAGCAAGAAACCCTTTGTATATCTTTCGCTGAAAATAATCTTTTCGAATTGTGCAGTTGAAGAAAATTGAGCTGAAGTGGGCTCGGCGAAGCCTCAAACCTCGATGCTGCTGCAGCTGCTGCTGCTGCTGCTGCTGCTGTCGTTGCTGCCGTGGCTGTTGCAGGAAGAACAGGAAAACAACGTAAAGACAAGCATTAAAAGTTTGTGGGCAAATGGATTAGGAATTGTTCCAGTGAGTGCAGCTGCTGCTGCTGCCGATGCTGCTGCTGCTGCTGCTGCTGCTGCAGTCCAGCTGTCACCGTGCCATTTGCTGCTGCTGCCTGTGACAGCTGACCACTGCAGCAGAACAACAGCAGCAGCAGCAAACGCAACTTTCTCTGCACTTTCTCCTCTTATTTGATCTTCAAAAGTATTTAATTAATTAAATTTCAATAAATTAAAACTTATTGTTTTGTGTGCTTCCGCAAACAGCGCATGCTCAGGTGCAGCAGCAGCAGCACACCCGCCTGCTGCCCGAGTCGATTCAGTGCAGACAGCAGCCAGCAGCAGAACCTGCAGCAGCAGCAGCAGCTGCAGCAGAACTTAATTTCTTTTTTATTGGAATAAAAACAATTACAATTTGCACTCTTTGCGAGTCGTTAAGACTTTCGGGCTGCAGTGCAGCCCTTTCAACATCGGTGTAGCATAAGCTAGTCTTGCTGCTGCTGCTGCTGCTGCTGCTGCAGCTGGTGCAGCAATAGCACTGTAGCAGGATTCATATTAGCAGCAGCAAAATGGCTGGCAGCCGCGGCGACCGTCGGGTGAACTGCAGCAGCAGCAGCAGCGCACACTGTTTGAGCAGCACCACCGCCAGCCACAGCTGCAGCAGATGCTGCAGCAAAAACACTCTTTGCTGCCTCCACACAGTTAAGCAGCAGAGCGTTGTGCCGCCCCCCCGAACCTGAATCGCCGGCGGCTCTCATTTCGCTGCTGCTGCTGCTGCTGCACCCGTGGGAGCACCCGCTGCTGCTGCTGCTGCACCCGTGGGAGCACCTGCTGCTGCTGCTGCTGCTGTTTGCGCGCCTACAGCTACAGCCCTCACTAAGTCTCTTCTGCTGCTACCGTCTTTGCTGCTCTCTCTGGAACTCAAAGCAGCAGCAGCACGCAAGGCAGCTGCGGCACCCACTGCTGCTGCTGCTGGCTTGCTGCTGCTAGGACTAACGCTGCTGCTGCTGCCGCTGCTGCTGCTGCTAGCTGTAGGAGCGAAACACTAAGTTGTTGTATGTTGATTTGCTGCCGTGGCGCCCCTGAAGCTCAGGGGCGAGGAAGGCCGCAAGCTGCCGAGCAAACAGGAGCAGCGGGCCCCACAAGTCACCTGCTGCTGTTGCTGCTGCTGCTGCTGCTGTTGCTGCTGCTGTTGCTGCTGAGGGCGCAGCACCCCCGAGGGGCGCTGCGGTGCTGACTGCACCGGAGGCCCCAACCTGGGGTGCCCTCAGGTGTACGTACAGCTCGTTTTGGCACTACATTACGGCTCTCTCGGGTGTATGTACACCTCAAAAATGCATGCATGCGCGCCACAGCGCCCGCCCGCATGCACTGCCCCGGTGTATGTACACCTCACCAGTGTCCGCATGCAAACGGACCTCAAAAGGCGCGTTTTCCTTCTATCTGCTTGCATGCGCGCACTCCTCTGAGGTGTACGTACACCTGAGCAGCGCATGCATGCATGCATGCATGCATGCATGCACGCGTGCATGCCTGCCATGCATGCGTGCACGCATGCGTGCATGCATCCATGCATGCGTGCATGCATGCATGCATGCATGCATGGAGGCGCGGCTGCATGCAGGGGTGCATGCATGCGTTTGCATGCGGTGGCATGCGGCGCTGAGGTGTACGTACACCGCAGGCCTGCGCGTCGCTGTCGGCGGCAGCTCTGAAAGCCACCTCTGGAAGATGGCCGGATTGGAAAGAAAGAAATAAAAGAAAGACAGAAAGAAAAAAGAAAAAAGAAATGAAGCAGCGAGCCTGAGGTGTACGTACACCTGAGCTGCAGGCGCCGCTCGCGGGTGTATGCGCAGCTCGGGTGTTCGCGCAGCTCAGGTGTATCTGCAGCTCAGGTGTATCTCCACCTTCGCAGCAAAGACTCCATTTGTGCACAAAACACAAAAAGCAATAAATGCTCAAATATAATTCTTTTCTCAGGCGTACAGACACCTCATTTCCGAGGTGTACAGACACCTCAGACCCAATCAAAGTCCACACAGAAGGGGATACAAAGACACCCGACTCGAACTCTGCAAGTAGCTGCTGCTGCTGCGGTTCCTTCTGCTGCTGCTGCTGCTGCGGCTCCTTTTGCTGCTGCTGCTGCTGCTGCGGCTCCTTTTGCTGCTGCTGCTGCTGCTGCTTTGACGCAGCAACTCCACTAGCGTGAGCCGCACGGCTCTGCTGCAGCAGCGGCAATCACCATTCGATTCTGCTGCACCCCACACTGCGGCGCCTGCTGCAGCAGCAAGCCTTGCTGCAGTAGCAGTCCACTGCTGCTCTGCTGCTGCTCCTTCTGGTCTTGCTCCTGCTGCTCTTGCTGCTGCAGCGGATGCTCCTCTTGCTGCTGCTCCATATCGGCCTGCTGGTCTGCCTGCTGCTGCTCCTGCAGCCACAAAGGGCACCACCCCGCGTCAGCAGCAGCAGCAGCAGCAGCAGCAGTCGTTGCTTCCATGCAGTCCTGCTGCTGCTGCTGCTGCAGCTCTTGCTTCTGTTGCTGCTGCTGCTGTTGCTGCTGCTGCTGTTGCTGATGATGCTGTTGTTGCTCCTGATGCTGTTGCTGTTGCTGCTGCTCTGTCTGCTGCTGCTTGTGCTGTTGGGAGACATCGCTGACAACAATATCCGCCCCAGCAGCGGCGTTGTTGCTGCTGCAGCCGTCGCGAGAGCTGCTGCCGCTGCTGCTGCTGCCGCTGCTGTTGCTGCTGCTGCTGCTGCTGTCTGAAACCCCACCCTCGTCTTCTCCCTTGACTCTCGCAAGGGCAGGGCCATCAACAAACGAATCAACTTTTCTTTTGCATGGGGGAGACATTTCGCCCATCCAACCTGCTGCTGCTGCTGCTGCTGCTGCTGACGCGGGGTGGTGCCCTTTGTGGCTGCAGGAGCAGCAGCAGGCAGACCAGCAGGCCGATATGGAGCAGCAGCAAGAGGAGCATCCGCTGCAGCAGCAAGAGCAGCAGGAGCAAGACCAGAAGGAGCAGCAGCAGAGCAGCAGTGGACTGCTACTGCAGCAAGGCTTGCTGCTGCAGCAGGCGCCGCAGTGTGGGGTGCAGCAGAATCGAATGGTGATTGCCGCTGCTGCAGCAGAGCCGTGCGGCTCACGCTAGTGGAGTTGCTGCGTCAAAGCAGCAGCAGCAGCAGCAGCAAAAGG
>NW_013543362.1:0-6005 GCF_000499545.2 Eimeria tenella | reverse complement strand
CATTAAAGCAAGCAGGAGTGTACATATATCCTAGGGTTTGTCTACAGCTAAATTGCCGATAAAGTCGAATAAGAATAGTCACCCAAACCCTAAATCCTAAACCCTAAACCCTAAGCCCTAAAGGCTACGCGCCCTATCCCAGGCTCTAGGCCCCAACCCCCAAACGCTAAACCCTAAACCCCTAGCTCTGAGCTTCAAACCCTAAACCCTAGGGTTTAGGCACTGCAAGGCGTTTGGGGCGAGCACTGCATGAAAATAAACCCTAATTTAGCGGAAAAGGACCAATTGGCAAAAGTAAATAGAAAACAAATGATATTTAAACATTTTAAAAGTTTAAAAATTCAAGAAAGCGAAAAAAAACAAAAAAATGCCAAACAGAGTTTTCAAGTTTGAAAGCCACGGCGAAACCCGCGAAGCCCCGCGGCCTCTGCGCAGGCGAAAATGCAAATTTTTGCGCAAATTTGGACGAATTCGAAAGCCAATTTGAAGTGAAATGCAAATTAAATTAAAATTAAAAAGAAAAACGCAAAAATAAATGCAAAATGAGGCGCTTTTGGCTGGGGAAAGTGACCTGGATGCCGCCGGATGCGGACCGCCGGGTGTCTGTACAGCACAGACGATGTTTCGTGGAAAGTTCCGAAACTTTCGCCGCAAAAACGCCAATTTATTTCCGCTTTGGCAGTTTTAATTTATTATTTTAATTATTTTATAATTATTTACGCAAAAAATTCAAAAAATGAAATGCCATTTCGGGTTGCGCCCAGCCAGCAGCTCGCCGCTGCAGCCGCGGCCCACAGGCCGCAGAGAAGAACACAAACAAACAGCAAATTAAACTATTTATTTTTTACAGTAAACTCCAGTAATTCGGAACAACACTCAACAGGGTTTAGGGTTTAGGGTTTAGGGTTTAGGGTTTAGGGTTTAGGGTTTAGGGGCTCTAGGGTTTAGGGTTTAGGGCCTGGGGCCCCGCCGCATGCCTGCGCCTTCGAGGGTCTTCGGGGCCCCCGCGTTGAACTAATTGTGTTCTAATTAATTAAGCTTTTTATTTTATTGAACCTCTATTTAGCAGCCACAGGGTTTAGGGTTTAGGGTTTAGGGTTTGCGGCTCAGCGGCTGGGGTTTAGGCTCTACGACATGGGATGCACAGCCCAGCCTTACTTCCCTAGGGTTTAGGGTTTAGGGTTTAGGGTCTAGGGTTTAGGGCCCAGCGCAAGGGCTTTTGAGCCCCGGTGGTACACCCCCACCTGCTCTGCAGGGTCTGCCTGTCGGCAGATCTAGGGTTTAGGGTTTAGGGTTTAGGGTTTACAAAGGAGCCGGAGAACATGCTGCGGCCTCTTCTCTCCCAAACCCTCGTGCGGCGGTCCATTTGCTGCAGCAGCAGCAGCAGCAGCAGCGGAAGCTGCAGCAGCAGCAGCAGCAGCAGGGCCTCCCCAGCGCCCTGCAGGGCGCACCACAGCAGCACCGGCAGCAGCTGCAGCAGCAGCAGCAGCGTTCACAGCAGCAGCAGCAGCAGCAGCAGCAACAGCGTACACAGCAGAAGCAGCAGCAGCAGGTTTTGGCTGTGTAGACAGAGGGGCCCCCCAGAGGGCTGCACAGTATTGGAGGCGGCTCACTTGAACAACGTCCCCCTAGAAGGCAAACCCTAAACCCTAAACCCTAAACCCTAGCCCTAGGGTCTAAACCCTAAACCCTAAACCCTAGGCCGCAGTCCCTAAACCCTAAACCGCAGCTCTGAGCGCCAGGCCGTGCCCTGCGGGCGCCAGCAGCGCCTGGCTTTCGCCAGCGGGACCCCCGCAGACTCCAGGGTCTAGGGTTTAGGGTTTAGGGTTTAGGGTTTGCTGCAGGGGCCTGCGAGGGACAGTGCTCCTGCTCCACCTGCCACGTTATCCTCAGCGAGGGTTTATACGAAACCCTAGAAGCTCCAAAAGATGAAGAAGACGACATGTTGGACTTGGCAGCTTGTCTCACTGACACGTAAACCCTAAACCCTAAACCCTAAACCCTAAACCCTAGAAGCTGCAGCGCCTGGACTGGGAGCCATCCGGCTCCGGCGAGAAACCCTCAGCAGCGGCGGAAACCCTAAACCCTCGAGTTCCGCGTAAAACCCTACACCCTGCAGCACAGCTCAAACCCTAATGTCTGGAGCGCATGCTGTGCAGCAAACCCTAAACCCTAAACCCTAAACCCTAAACCCTTGACTGGCCTTTAACCCATTACGTTCAGTTTCGGCTTAAAGGTCTTTTCTCTATCTGTAAACCCTAGCTCGCTTGTGTAGCCTAAACCCTAACTGCGCTGCAAACCCTAAACCCTAGCCTGTTTGACAAACCCTAGACCCCAATCTTCCTCGCAAACCCTAAACCCTGATGTCGGCCTTGTGCGTTTTTGGGTCCGTTTAGGATTTGAATAGGGGCTTTTCCCTTTGTTTCAGGGTTTGGAGTTTGCCTGGGGTTTAGAGCGCAGAATTAAGGGTTTAGGGTTTAGGGTTTAGGGTTTAGGGTTTGTGCGCAGGTCGCGTCTGGGCTGCCAAATTCGCGTCACGGAGAAGTTCGAAAACGAGAAGGTTCGGCTTCCGCCAATAACTCGGAATTTCTTTGTGGACGGCCACAAGCCGAGTCCCCACTGAGGGTTTAGGGTTTAGGGTTTAGGGTTTAGGGTTTGGCTAGTCGCCAGCTTCAAACCGCTTCTTCAAACTGTACGAAAGCACTTGGTAGACAACCAGCACGGACAAGAGGTAGCAGACAATGAGGCCGATGAGGAGATAGGCCACCCAGCTGAGTCCTGCGAGGGTTTAGGGTTTAGGGTTTAGGGTTTAGGGTTTAGGGTTTAGGGTTTACGCACCCGTGGGAGCCTCCGGCAACTGACCCCCCACCAACTCCACCCCCGTTATCAGCGCCGCCCCCACAGAGCCCGAGAGGAGGTAAGTCAAGTTCACTCGGGCTTTGAGAAACTCCACAAACAGCTGAAGGGTTTAGGGTTTAGGGTTTAGGGTTTAGGGTTTGCACGCGAGCCAGCTCACCGGGGTTATGTACGCCGGCTCCACGTTCTCTGCAAACCGCCACATTGCACCCAACTAAACCAAATTCACCGGCTAGCTAGCTAGCTGGCTAGCTAGCTAGCTAGCTAGCTAGCTAGCTAGCTGGCTAGCTGGCTATATTTGGAGAGAGTTTACCTCGGCCAACGAGAGAAACGAGGAGATGATTTTTGACGAACATGAGGACCATTCCATCGTGGCAGGACTTGTTGCCGATTCCCCATTTTCTGCGGAGAGTTCGAGGCGTTTTCGAGGGTTTAGGGTTTAGGGTTTAGGGTTTAGGGTTTAGGGTTTGGAGCACCGGAGGAGCTGCGCGGCCATTTCGTCTGCGGCACTCTGCAGTGTCTGGCCTGGGGGCACGAGCAGCGCGGGCATGACGGCGACGGCGAGCTGGGAAGCAAGAACGGAACGAATAAAATGAATAAAATGAATTAAATTGAATAAATAAATTAATTAAATTAATTAAATTAATTAAATTAGTTCATTCAACTCAATTACTTGGAAATGATGCAGCTTTCCGTCGGCGCATTCGTGGGCGCGCTCGTCGCGCAGCCGCAGCAGTGCAAGTTCAAGTTCAGCTTCCTCGAGGGGAGGCAGCAGTTTCTCGGGGTCGCAGAGCCAAGAGTGGGTTTTTCTGCGCGAAAAAAGAAACGAAAAGAAACAAAACAGAAATAAATTAAATTCAAACTTCAATTCAATTCAAATGTTCCGTTTAAAGCCTACCGAGCGGCGAACGCGCAGCGTTCAGGCTCGACGAACGGGTTCGGGAAAGTGGCCGCGCTGTACAGCATCGCCGCCTCCCTGAGTTGAAATGCGGGAAAGCGGAACGAAATGGAGTTCTTTCGGTTCTAAAAATTCAACTTTTCGCGGAAACGCATTTTGTAATTCAAATGCAGTTCATATTTCCACTTTAAACAGCTCTTTCCCACTCTTTTCCGCGGCCGCGCGGGTAGAAGCTCTTCAGCGCGCCGGTCTGCGGCGCAAACGGCTCGAACCGAAACGGGCGCTCCTCCCCCTCCCCAAGCGCCGAACCCGCCAAACAAAACACGAAAAATAAACTTCTCTGCCTTTTCATTCTTCCAAATTGCAAAAACTATTAACTGACGCCTCCAAACTCCTCCAAAACCCCCGCCGCGCCGGAAGTTGAATTGGCGCGAGCGGCAGCAGCACTCCGAGCTGTACGTACACCCCAAACGCAAGCCCACACAGCTTCGGATCCGCTTCGCTCATTTATTTTTCATAATTCATTTGTCGCAAAATGGAAATCTTCTTTTGTTTTAGTGCAGACTTTGCTATTGGCGCCGCTCCTGTGTCCTGGGGGGCCCCGATTCGCATGGGGGGCCCCATCGAGTCGGTAGCGGGATGAGTTCTGCTGCTTCGCTTTTCTCGGCTGCAGCAACTTGAAATGTTTTCATTGCCTTTTAATCTTTTCATATTTAATTTAATTTAATTTATTTTTATTTCAATTTTAATTCAGTTTCGTACCCGCCAGAGGCCTGCTGCACTCAACTGATCCCAGCCTTCCTGTCCGTGGCTTGCAGCCCCCAGTCCGCGGTCTTCTCTTCCAGCAGCAGCAGCAGCAGCAGCAGCACAGCAGCAGCAGCAAACCAGCAGCAGAAGGCCTCTCCCGCGAGTCTCTCACACGTAACTTATTCGTTTTGGCGAACTCCATCAGTGGAGGGCCCCAGGGCCTCGCTTAGGAGCGCCCGCGGCGGCCAAACCCTAAACCCTAAACCCTAAACCCTAAACCCTATGGAGGCTGCGCACCGGTGGGCGGGGGCCATTGCCCGCTGCTGCCAACCCCGGGGGCCCCCCAAACCCTCGTGGTTAGGGTTTTGCGAAAAAAGGGTTTTTCCTTTTTTGAAATGCATGCAGCCTTGTTTTCCACTTTATTTAGAAGTTTTGAAAAGCGTCAAACGCGAAGACTTCAAGGCCAGCCAAACCCTAAACCCTAAACCCTAAACCCTAGCCCGTAGGGGCGCGGGGAGTGCGCACCCGCTGGGCGCCGGGCTCGGGGGAGCAGCGCATGGGCAGGCAGCCGCAGCAACGCAAACCCTAAACCCTAAACCCTAAACCCTAAACCCTCGGGGGAAAAAGACAGCGAAACGAGGGTTTAGGGTTTGCGGTTTGCGGTGTATGGACAGCCCAGAGGCCTCATCGTCAATGAAGAGGCCCAGGCGAAGTTGGGGGAGTTTTATTTGTGCTGTGCATACACCCTGAACCCCGAAGGTAAACCCTAAACCCTAAACCCTGAACCCTGAACCCTAATCTTCAAACCCTCGCCCGCCTCCGTCGTACTCCGCAGCTCCCGCGCCCCCGCAGCAGCCTCTGCGCCCAGGGTTTAGGCTCCAGGGTTTAGGGTTTAGGCCCTTGCATGACTTAGGGTTTAGGGTTTAGGGTTTAGGGTTTAGGGTTTGGGGTGTTTTGCAGAGGTTGAGTCTGCAAAGGGGGATAAAGAGAAGCTCCTCAAGCTTGCAAGAAAAACAGCAGAAGAAGAAATCGAGCCGTGGATAGCTGCAGTGCGCGTGAGCCCCCAAACCCTAAACCCTAAACCCTAAACCCTAAACCCTAAACCCTAGTTCAGCCTAGACACCGAGAGTCCTAAGCCCTAAACCCTAAACCCTAGTTTGCCCCCGAATCACTGCGGTGGCAGCGCACCCCGCGGGTCTCAGAGCCCAAACCCTCAAGACTCTGCAGCCTGAGAGGACCTTTTAGGGTTTAGGGTTTAGGGTTTAGGGTTTAGGGTTTGTTTTCAGAGCTTCACGGAGGACTACGACCCTGTGTTGGCGGCGAAGCTGGAGGAAGCTGCAAAGTTCAAAGTGAGTCCCTTGGCTCATTAGGGTTTAGGGTTTAGGGTTTAGGGTTTAGGGTTTAGGATTTGACATTGCAGGGCATAGAGCCTTTGCTGGAGGCTTCTAGGGTTTAGGGTTTAGGGTTTAGGGTTTAGGGTTTAGGGTTTAGGGTTTAGATGGGG
>NW_013543361.1:0-3533 GCF_000499545.2 Eimeria tenella | reverse complement strand
TGCATGTGAGGGACCTAGTGCTGGGAGTGTGCTTCGTTGTATGCCACTCCGAGTACGATATCTCGGTGCTGTAATGAGTTGAGGGGACACGTGACGATCAAAGGATTTTTTTTGTAGCTTGTCGAATCTACGAATGGCGAAAATAGGCGGTCATGTCGGCCGGCCAAATTTGATTTCGGTGATGGTATACTCCACGCTGTTAGCGTCTGCGTCATGCGAGCAGCGCGACGCAAGTTTTGTTTTGTTTTTATCCAGCAGCAGGAGGGTGTGTATGCACACTTCGTTGCTGACTACTGCTCCTGAACACGTGTTAGGGGTTTCACGCAGAGCGCACTTT
The DNA here is from genome assembly GCF_000499545.2 of Eimeria tenella. Classification (NCBI taxonomy): domain Eukaryota; phylum Apicomplexa; class Conoidasida; order Eucoccidiorida; family Eimeriidae; genus Eimeria; species Eimeria tenella. The sequence goes on along the minus strand of NW_013543361.1, from coordinate 3,196 downwards.
GAGGGTCTCGCAGCGCTCCCCTGCCTGCTCGTTGGGTGGCATGGTGGGGGTCCGGTGAGAGAAGATCGCGTCCAGCAAGACACCTTGTGCATTGTTATGGAGGCGATGCTCCGATGCTTGCTATCGTAAGGCACTGCAATGAAAAAGCTATTTGTGCCCTAAACGCAGGAATTTCACCTGATGAGGGGTCGCTGTTTCTCACCAGCGCAACTTCTTTGTGCTCACTGGTCCCATCGTAGGCGGCGCTGCCCTGGTGTGGGCGAATGAGGGAATGAGGGCCTTCCACACGGAATCTGCACTGGAGCGTGAGGCTTCTCTGGGTTGTCGCCTTGCCGACGAGGCTGTGCGAAGGACTGTTTCTCCGCGCACTCATGAAAGCTGCAGCGATTGCTGCAAAAGAATGTACCATGTGTTTTTGGTTCCACGCTCCATCGCTTCCCTCTTTGTTCCCGTGTTTCCCTCGCCCCTTCTCCGCCGCGGTGGTGGTGTTTGTTGCTGATGTGTGAGGTGTACACACCGGCGAATGGTTCTCGTGTTGAGCGGCTTCTGTCGCGCTCATATCCTCTGTTGCGCCATCCACCATCGAACACTTTTCACTCTCCTTTGTGCGGCGCTGGAATCTTGCATGGAGGGTTTTTTTATCCGCTTGCTTCCCTTTTTTGTTGTTTGGTTCCTAGCGAGTTGCCGCTGCACTCTCGTTTTCGCATTTGCCTCGGTCCTTTGTGTGCCGCCTATCCGTGCGTTCCGATCTTCTGTGAGGCCCTCGCTACGGGAGTTGCGCTCGGCGGCTGCCGCTCTCCTGCTTTGGTTTAGCACTTTCCCCTGCCCGCGTGTGTGCTTCAATTGTGCCGTGTGCGCGCGCTCTTACCTGCAGTAGCGTCCTCGTGTTTATTTTCTCGGCATCGACGCCCTCACGGAGCTTGGTAGTTGCTCCGTTTGCGCATCGGAAAAGTGAATCTAGGGAAGTTGCGGACATTCTCCGGTCCCTCCCTGGTATCCTTCACCCTCTTTCCCATCTCTGTACCCTTTCTGTTATGGTGCGCGCCACACTTTCTTCGAGCCTGTTTCACCAAGTGCAACTCGCTGACTTCACATTACCATTGGTTTTGGAGGAGCCGCGCTGTTACTCTCTCTCCCTCTTTTGCTATTCTTGCTCAGCACACAGTCCAGCTCACCGACGCGCCCTTTCGGCGGACCCGAGTAGAACGCTGATATTTCGCACCATGGGTGCGTGGCTGGCAAGTCTGAAGCAGACACTTGGTCTGCTGCCAGCAGACCGCAAAATTCGTGTCTTGATGCTCGGCCTGGACAATGCGGGGAAGACTTCCATTCTCTATCGGCTACACCTCGGTGATGTGGTTACCACCGTCCCCACTGTGGGAGTCAACCTAGAAACTCTTCAGTACAAGAACATCTCCTTCGAAGTGTGGGACCTTGGCGGCCAAACGGGCGTGCGACCGTATTGGCGTTGCTACTTCAGCGACACAGACGCCGTCATCTACGTGGTGGACAGCACTGACAGGGATCGCATGGGCGTCGCCAAGCACGAACTGTACGCTCTCCTAGACGAGGACGAGCTCAGAAAGAGTCTCTTGCTTATATTTGCCAACAAGCAAGATTTGCCGGACGCCGCCAGCGAGGCAGAGATTGCCGAACAGCTTGGTGTGTCGTCCATTATGAACCGTACGTGGACGATTGTAAAAAGCAGTTCAAAAACAGGTGATGGCCTGGTGGAAGGCATGGACTGGCTCGTGGAGAGGCTTCGTGAGCAAGGGCTCGGCGCTTAGTGACCGCCTTGCCACCCCTCTCCCAGCTTCTCCGACTTCTCTAATTCCTATTCACTTGCTCTTGTTTCGGGTGACTGGAGAACGTGCAAGCTGAAGAGCTGTAGGAATGCGACCATCAACGATGCTTGATGCTTGGTTTGTCTGTCTAGTTGTTATGCTGCCGCTCGCCTTTGGAAGGGTGTGGGGTTGATGATGTGGGAGGCCTTCACATCACACATGCAGGCAACGGAGGTTCGATTCTCGCTGCGTGAGCTTCCTTCCCACTGCATCGCATAGCCACACTTTAATCCTGGTTCCCTTGGTTGCGTGTACGTGGAGGCGTGTATGTCTGCGACGATGTTTTTCTCTCATTTCACGGTTGCGTGGTGGGTCTCATTCGGCGTCTTCTTTCCAGCTGTATATCTGTGCGGCCCCGCGGATGTGTATGTCTGGCTGAAGTGTGTGTGTGTGTGTGTGTGTGTTTGTGCGTGCCGCTCTGTCGTTCTCGCTCATTGCCCGTGTCAAGTAGCGCCTTGATCGCTGTCGTCTACTTGCGCGATGTTTCTTGGGTGCCCACGCCTCCCTCTAGACCTACCGACCACGTTGAATCGAGACGAGGATGAGCACGGCAGACGTGCCAAATAGGAGCTAGGCAGTGAATGCACTCCGCTCTCTTTGTGTGTATCAAGGCCGCTGAAGTGCAGTTCCTAGGCGCCTTCCTCGGTGCCCACCTTAACCTGTGGTGCCGCCAGTGCACTTGTATATCCGGCGAGGCGCCCGGGGATGTGACGGTACACTGACTTCTAGCACAGCGAGGCGCTGTCTGTCTAGCTGCTCTTTGTTTCACCCCCTACCCTGTACAACGCGTAGGCACAACTACCAGGTACTGCCTCTCGGGAAGCGCACAGCCATTCTCAGCTGATGCGAGCAGGCGCACTTGAGCTCTTGACAGCTCCCCGCTCCTCTAATCATTTCCGTTACTCTCTTCACGCATCCTGCTTCGTGGTGGTCTTCTATTGCTCCCGGACACTCTGTGTCCCTCTCATTCGCTCTCACATCTGCACTCCACTCCGACGCTCAACCCATGCGCTGAAAACCAGAAGTGGTTTCGCTTGCAGCTTCATGCCAAGGAAAGTATGGACTTCTACGCTTTGCAAGACAGTCTCTTGCGCAATGCCAAGAGCGGAGGCAGCTCTGACACCGGCGACGTCGAGTCGAGGTACGTCTTGATGGAGAAAATCGGCTCTGGCTCTTATGGCGATGTCTGGAGCGCGACTCGGCGCACAGGGGCGAAGGACATCTACGCGGTGAAGCGCATCGACAAGCGTCAGGCGGGCACCAAGGGACTGCGGAGCGTCATGGGGGAAGTGGAGACGATGAGCCTTCTTTCTCATCCCAATATCGTCAAGCTGGAGGAGACGTATCAAGAC
>NW_013543360.1:519-1665 GCF_000499545.2 Eimeria tenella | reverse complement strand
GGAGGCAGAGGCAGCAGCAGCGGCAGCAGCGGTGGCAGACGCGGACTGCAGCTTTGAAATAGACCTCTTCGATGGGGTGGAGGGCCCCCACGAGGGGCCCCCAGCAGCAGGGGGCCCCCTGGGGGCCCCCAGCAGCAGCAGCAGCAGACCAGCTTTGGCTTTTCGTTTTGCTTTGAGGGATATTTTCTGGGGCAACCCTGCAGGGTGTGGGGAGGCTAAGCTGGGCAGCAGCAGCAGCTGCTGCTGCTGCTGCAGCAGCGGCAGCACGGATTGCAGCAGCAACAGCAGCGCGCTGCCGCCGCAGCAGGACACGCCGGGGGAGGGGCTCAAGGGGGGCCGCCTATGCAGCACTCCTCGGTTTGCTGCTGCTGCTGCTGCTGCTGCGCAGCCCAAGGCCGAAGAGCAGCGGCTGCTGCCGTGGGTGCGCTCGCCCTGGCGCTGGCTGTGGGCTGCTGCTGTGCTGCTGCTGCTGCTGGACTTTGCTGCTGCTGCTCTCAGCCAGCTTGCCTTCAGCAGCTTGCTGAGCCTCGATGCTGCTGGGCGTGGCGCTGCAGCAGCAGCAGTTGAGCCCTGCGCCGGGGACTCGTGTGGGGTTGAGGCCCCACAGCAGCAGCAGCAGCAGCAGCAGGAGCAGCAGCTGCCGGCCAAAATTGCATGTGACGTCTTGTGCGTGCTGCTGCTGCTGGGCAGCTGCCTGCGCTGGCTGCTGCTGCAGCGGAAGCTGCGGGCAGCAGTGCTGCTGCGCTTTGTGGGGTGTTTCTTGGTGGGGTTGCTGCTGCGGCTGCTGCTGGGCGCGGCCCTGGCTCAGGTGTACAGACAGCAGGGGCTGTGGGGCAGCAGCAGCAGCAGCAGCAGTATTGTGGAGGGCGGGGGAGTTGAGTTCAGCGTGCGGCTGCTGCTGGGACTCACTTTGCCAGCAGCAGAAACAGCAGCAGCAGCAGCAGCAGCAGCAGCTCCCAGTTATGGGCGTTTGCTGCTGTCGCAGCTGTTTGTCTTCTGGTGTATGTACACCTGGGCAGCGCCGCTGCTGCTGCTGCTGCCGGGGGCTGTGTTTCTTTCGATTTGTGTCTGTGGGGTGTTAGCAGCAAATATTATGCTTTTCGACTGTCTTCTTTCTCTTATCGTTGCAGCAGTTTGCTGCTGCTG
>NW_013543360.1:0-471 GCF_000499545.2 Eimeria tenella | reverse complement strand
ACCATTTGCTGCTGGACGCAGCAGCACGGGGCCTCCACCGGCGGCTGCGCGCTGAGCTGCGCACGAAGGAGTTCCTGCTGCAGCAGCAGCAGCAGGAGCAGCAGCAGCAAATCGTGGTGCTGCAGCACCGGACGAAGCAGAAGCACAAGCACAAGCAGTACGTCGCTGCTGCTGCTGCTGCTGCTGCTGCTGCTGAGGGCCTTCCTGGGGGCTTCTTTTCAAGTCCATTTTGCTTCTTCTTTTCAAATTTTGTTTGCCGATTGGAGCTGCTGGAGGAAAGAGTGCGCCATTCGCTGCGGGGCAGCGGGCTGCCCGTGGCGCTGCAGCGCAGCAGCAGCAGCAGCAGCAGGAGAGCAGCACGGCGGCAGGACACGGCGGAGCTGGAGCTGCAGCATCTGGAGGAGGGCAACGGGCTGCCAGTGGCCACGCGGCTGGGCTTGACCGAAGCAGAAGCAGCAGCTGCAGGAGGAG
>NW_013543359.1:346-2485 GCF_000499545.2 Eimeria tenella | reverse complement strand
CGGCGCCAGCAGCAGCAGCAGCAGCAGCAGCAGCAGCAGCAGCAGCAGCAATTCGAGGCTGCTGCTGCGCACTTGTGGGCGGAGTTGACTTCAACCTCCAAACCCTAACCCTCGCAAAGAAACCCTCAGTAGCTGTCTGTACACCTGGGAGGCTCAGCGACCACTTGCACCGCACCAAGGGCTTCTCACTCAAGAGCTGCAGGTCCAAACCCTAAACCCTAAACCCTAAACCCTAAACCCTAAACCCTCGCGCCATCTCCGCGCCGCACCCGGCCGCGGCGAGCTGGCGATTCAAACCCCAAACCCTGAAGCCGCGGCGCCCTAAACCCGAAACCCTCATACCCCCCAAACCCTAAACCCTAAACCCTCAGTGCACCCAAACCCTAAACCCTAAACCCTAGCTGCGGAACTCGAAGTGCCCACAAACGCTAAGCCGTAGGCTGTGGCTGCGCTGCATCTGCCGTCGTCAAACCCTAAACCCTAAACCCTCGTCGCGCTGCACCCATCTCCTGCAAACCCCAAACCACAAACCCTAAACCCTAAACCCTTGCTGCACCGCAAGTAGCTCCCTAAACCCTAAACCCTTGCTGCTGTGCAAGTAGCTCCCCCAACCACAAACCCTAAACCCTAAACCCTCGCTGCAGTTAGCACCCCCGAACCCTAAACCCTAAACGCTAAACCCTCGCTGGGTGCAGGCATCACGCCCGAAGCCTAAACCCTAAACCCTCGCTGGATGCAGTTAACACCCGCAAACCCTAAACCCTTAGCCCTAAACGCTTGGTGGGGGCAGGTATCACCCCCAAACCCTAAACCCTAAACCCTCGCTGGAAGCAGCTAGCACTCCCAAACCCTAAACCCTAAGTTCTGAACTCTAAACGCTCTCTAGGCGCAGCTAGCACCTGCCAACCCTAAACCCTAAACCCTCTCTGCGAGCAGTTAGCACCCCCAAACCCTAAACCCTAAACCCTCGATGGGACCAGCTAGCACCCCCAAACCCAAAACCTTAAACCCTAAACCCTAAACCCTTGCCAGGCGCAGCTAGCACCGCCAAACGCTAAACCCTAAGTTCTGAACTCTAAACCCTCTCTACGCGCAGCTAGCACTCCCAAACCCTAAACTCTGAACACTCGCTGGGCGCAGGCCTCACCCCCAAACCCTAAACCCTAAACCCTAAACCCTAAACCCTCGCGTGTGCGCAGGTACCTGGTGCTGGACGAAGCGGACAAGTTGTTGAGTTTGGAGTTTGGAGATTTGATTTCGGAAATAATTAGGGTTTTGCCAAAAGAGAGGTTTGGGGTTTTGTTTTCTGCAACAATGACAAACAGTCTGCACAAACTGCACCGCGCCTGCCTCGTCAAACCCTGCAAAGTCCCAAACCCTAAACCCTAATCCCTAAACCCTAAACCCTAACCCTAACCCTAAGCCCTAGGTTTTGCCAAAAGAGAGGTTTGGGGTTTTGTTTTCTGCAACAATGACAAACAGTCTGCACAAACTGCACCGCGCCTGCCTCCCAAACCCTAAACCCTAAACCCTAACCCTAAACCCTAAATCCTAGCGCCCTACCCTAGCTCGTTTTTTCGCTGCGGCGAGCACCCCGGACTGTCCAAACCCTAAACCCTAAACCCTAGCGCGAAGCCTGGCTCTTCAGCTTGCAAAAGCCGTGGCAAACCCTAAACCCTCAGCGCTTGCTGCACCAACAAATTATGCCAAACGCTAAACCCTGTTGTGGATGCGCGCCGGCCCGAGGGTTTAGGGTCTAGGGTTTAGGGTTTGGGGTTTGGATGCAGATTTCTGTGGACAAGAAGACGGCGACGCCGGCTGTGCTGCTGCAGCAGTTCTTGCTGCTGCCGCTGAAGCACAAATGGACTTATGCTGCTGCGCTGCTGCAGCAGCAGCAAAACTGCAGCAGAATAATGATCTTCACAAACACTTGTCTTGCTGCTAGAAAGCTTGCTGCCTTCCTCAGGCACATGGCCTTCGAGGCAGTATGCTGCTGCTGTCGCTGCTGCTGCTGTCGCTGCTGCTGCTGTCGCTGCTGTTGCTGCTGCTGTTGCTATGGCTGCTGCTGCTGTCGCTGCTGCTGCTGCTGCTGCTGCTGCTTTGCTAGGTGTAGTGGCCTGGCTGAGTTACCAGGCGTTC
>NW_013543359.1:0-231 GCF_000499545.2 Eimeria tenella | reverse complement strand
AGCAGCAACTGCAGCAGCAGCAAGTGCTATTTGCTGCTGCTGTGCTGCAGGTTTGCCTGCACGGCCAGATGACGCAGCCGCAGCGGATTGGAGCCCTGGCGAAGTTCAGAGCTGGTAGTTGCTGCTGCTGTTGCTGCTGCTGTTGCCGTTGCTGCTTCTGCTGCATTTTTGTTGTAATTGATGCTTCCTGCTGCTGCTGCTGCTGCTGCCTCTTCCTTGCTGCAAGGGGAA
>NW_013543358.1:1845-5288 GCF_000499545.2 Eimeria tenella | reverse complement strand
CAGATGTTCATATATACCTCGAGACAAATTGCCTCAAGCTATTTGCATTTAAATACATATTATAGAAGATCGCCTGGGTCCTTCCAGCCAGCCAGGGGCCCCCCATGCAGCTGGGGGCCCCCTGTGTCACCAGGGACCCCCTCAGACAGCACTGGGGCCCCAGGGGGCCCCCGTGCAGGTAGAGGGGTAGAGGCCCCTTCTTGCAGTACAGGGTCTTCTAGGCTACCCCCATGAAGTCAGAGGCCCTTTCATTCGCCATGGGGGCCCCTGAGGCCCCCCTGGGGCCCACAATTGGACTAAAGATTCGGCCAACTTGGCTAACTATTCCTCTTTCTCCTAAGAAAGCCCTGGTCACGAGGTCCCCCACAGCCACGGGCAGCATCATAACTGAGCGGGTCACATTTGCTGCCACAGCCTGCACATCTGTGGGCGAGGGGGCCACCCCGTCGCCGTCGGGGGCCCCCCCCCTACGGGCCCTCCAAGCCATTTCCCGGGACCTCCTGCGGGGGCCCCGGAGGAGCCCAGGGGCAATGAGGGGTGCCCCTGTGCCCTGCGCAGGGGCCCCCAATGAGGACCCTAAGGGTAGCATGCTCAAGGACGAGGCGAAGGGCCCCCCCTCGTTGCTGGCTGCTGCCGTTTGGGGGCCCCTCTCGCCGCCCATGGGGCCCCCGACGTTGAAGTTCTCTCGGTAGCCCCAGTTGGGTACAATCATGGGGCCCCTGTTGGCGAACAGCTGGGGGGCCCTCTGGGGCGTTGCCAGGGGCCCCAGCCTCGCCTCTTCTGGGAAGTTCCTGTTGGGAACAATCTGCAGGACCCTGTCCGGGGCCCCCTCCTCTTCCTGGGCGTGGAGGAGGGGGTCCCCTTGCGGGCAGCCGTCGGGGGCCTCCTGGGCCTCCACGAGGGCCCCCAGGTCCTCATCAGAACCCGGGGGGCCCCCTTCTTCTTGGGCCCCGCTGCCGATTTGCTGCAGGTACCTCTTGCAGGGCCCCGAACGGGAGCGGGAGCCCTTGCCAAAGTACCCCCAGGGCTTCTTGTAGTTAAAACGAGGAGATCCATTATAGACAACATTGGGCCTGAGGGTTGGCACAAAGAGAATACTGCTGCTGGCCTTGCTGGGGGGGTTCTTACCCGGGGGGGCCCCCTTCTGGGGGACCTTCTGGGGGCCCTTCTGGGGAGGCCGGGGGGCCCCCCCGCCCTGTGTTGAACCCGGAGGGCGCAGCCCGTCGCCGCCGGTGGGCCCCTCAGTTGGGGGCCAGCCACTGTCTGGGTAGTCGGGGGGCCCCCCATCCCCGGGAAAGTCAGAATCACCTTCACTTCCAGGGGATTCTGGACTTCCATCTCCAGGATATTCTGGCCTTTCCCCTCCAGGATATTCTGGTCTTTGACCTCCAGGATATTCTGGCCTTTGGCCTCCAGGATATTGTGGTCTTTGACCTCCAGGATATTGTGGTCTTTGACCCCCTGGATACTCAGGCCTTCCTCCTGGATATTCAGGTCTTTGGCCTCCAGGATACTCTGGCCTTTGGCCTCCAGGATATTCTGGCCTTCCTCCTGGGTATTCAGGTCTTTGGCCTCCAGGATATTCAGGTCTTCCTCCAGGATATTCTGGCCTTCCACCTGGATATTCTGGTCTTTCCCCTCCAGGATATTCAGGTCTTCCTCCTGGGTAATCAGGTTCATCACCTCCTCCAGGATAATCTGGTTGATCACCTCCAGGATATTCTGGTTGATCACCACCACCAGGATATTCAGGTTGATCACCTCCAGGATAATCTGGTTGATCACCTCCTCCTGGATAATCTGGTTGATCGCCTCCAGGATAATCTGGTTGATCACCTCCTGGATAATCTGGTTCATCACCTCCAGGGTATTCTGGTTGATCGCCTCCTCCTGGATAATCTGGTTCATCACCTCCTCCCGGATAGTCTGGTTCATCTCCACCAGGATAATCTGGTTCATCTCCACCAGGATATTCAGGTTGATCACCACCTCCAGGATATTCAGGTTCATCACCTCCGCCTCCAGGATATTCAGGTTCATCACCTCCACCTCCAGGATATTCTGGTTCATCTCCACCTCCTCCTGGATACTCTGGTTCATCACCACCACCTCCTGGAGATTCGGGTTCATCACCTCCGGGAGATTCAGGTTCATCACCTCCGGGAGATTCAGGTTCATCACCACCTCCAGGATATTCTGGTTCATCTCCACCACCTCCTGGATATTCTGGCTCATCTCCACCACCTCCTGGATATTCTGGCTCATCTCCACCTCCTCCAGGATATTCTGGTTCTCCTCCCCCTCCTGGGCGGTCACCGGGGCCCTCGTCATCCCCGCCTTCGTCTCCAGAGTCCCCGCCATCGGGGCCCTCCTCTGGGGGCCCCCCTTCCTCTGGGGGCCCCCCACCCCCGGGGGGCCTCCAGTCGGGCCTATCCCCAGGCCCAAACGGGGGCCTCACACCCGGCCAATACGGGGGACGGCCTCCAGGCAAGTAGGGGGGATAAGGAACAGGGAAATAAGGAGGAAGTGGCCGGGGTGGCCTCCCACCTCCTGGGCCTATGGGAGGGCGGCCTCCTGGGCCTATAGGGGGGCCCCCTGGGCCTATGGGTGGCCGGCCTCCTGGGCCTATGGGGGGGCCCCCTGGGCCTACGGGTGGCCAGCCTCCAGGGCCTATAGGGGGGCCTATGGGAGGACGACCTCCTGGGCCTATGGGGGGGAACCCAGGACCTATTGGTGGGCGACCTCCGGGGCCTATAGGGGGGCTACCAGGGCCTATTGGTGGGCGGCCACCAGGGCCTATTGGTGGGCGGCCACCAGGGCCTATTGGGGGGCCCCCAGGGCCTATTGGTGGGCGACCTCCGGGGCCTATAGGTGGGCCCCCAGGGCCTATTGGTGGGCGACCTCCTGGGCCTATTGGTGGGCGACCCCCGGGTCCTATAGGCGGGCGACCCCCTGGTCCTATTGGGGGGCCCCCCGGGCCTATTGGTGGGCGACCTCCGGGGCCCCCTGGGCCTATTGGTGGACGACCTCCGGGACCCCCAGGGCCTATTGGAGGGCGACCTCCGGGGCCCCCTGGGCCTATTGGTGGGCGTCCTCCTGGACCTATAGGGGGCGCTACTGGAGGGCGACCTCCGGGGCCCCCTGGGCCTATTGGTGGGCGTCCTCCTGGACCTATAGGGGGCCCTATAGGCGGGCGACCCCCTGGTCCTATTGGGGGTCCCCCTGGGCCTATTGGTGGGCGCCCTGGGCCTATTGGTGGGCGACCGCCAGGGCCTACTGTAGGGGGGCCCCCAGGCCCTATGGGAGGGCGGCCTCCTGGGCCTATGGGGGGGCCCCCCGGGCCTATTGGTGGGCGACCTCCGGGGCCCCCAGGGCCCACAGGAGGACCCCCAGGGCCTATTGGTGGGCGACCCCCTGGTCCTATAGGAGGGCCCCCTGGGCCA
>NW_013543358.1:545-1745 GCF_000499545.2 Eimeria tenella | reverse complement strand
GGGCCAGAGGGGCCCCCGCCACCGCCTGGGCCCGGGGGGCGCCCACCACCACCTGGGCCAGGGGGGCCCCCGCCACCTCCAGGACCAGAGGGGCCCCCACCGCTTGGACCAGAAGGACCGCCACCTGGGCCAGAGGGGCCCCCGCCACCGCCTGGACCAGAGGGACCGCCGCCACCTCCTGGACCAGAGGGGCCCCCACCTCCTGGGCCAGAAGGACCTCCACCTGGGCCAGGGGGGCCCCCACCACCGCCTGGACCAGAGGGACCGCCACCTGGGCCAGAAGGACCACCTCCTGGTCCAGAAGGACCACCACCTGGACCAGAAGGACCACCTCCTGGGCCAGGAGGACCACCACCTGGGCCAGGGGGACGGCCACCACCGCCTGGGCCAGAAGGACCGCCACCTGGGCCAGACGGGCCCCCACCTCCTGGGCCAGAAGGACCGCCACCTGGGCCAGAAGGACCACCTCCTGGGCCAGAAGGGCCATCGCCTGGACCAGAGGGACCCCCACCGCTTGGGCCAGAGGGGCCCCCACCTCCTGGGCCAGGAGGACCGCCACCGGCGCCAGGGGAGCCCCCACCGCTGGGGCCAGAAGGACCACCACTAGGGCCAGAGGGGCCCCCACCTCCTGGACCAGAAGGACCGCCACCTGGTCCAGAGGGGCCCCCTCCACTTGGGCCGGAGGGACTGCCACTTGGACCAGGGGGGCCACCACCCCCTGGGCCAGAGGGGCCCCCGCCACCTCCTGGGCCAGGAGGACGGCCACCACCGCTGGGGCCAGAAGGACCACCTCCTGGGCCAGAGGGGCCGCCACCACTTGGGCCAGAGGGACCCGCACCTCCTGGGCCAGAGGGACCGCCACCTGGGCCAGAGGGGCCCCCACCGCTGGGGCCGGAAGGACCGCCACCTGGGCCAGAAGGACCACCTCCTGGGCCAGAGGGGCCACCACCTGGGCCAGAGGGGCCCCCTCCTCCGGGGCCAGAAGGACCACCACCTGGGCCAGACGGGCCCCCACCTCCTGGGCCAGAAGGACCGCCACCTGGGCCAGAAGGACCACCTCCTGGGCCAGAAGGGCCACCGCCTGGACCAGAGGGACCGCTGCCACCTCCTGGACCAGAGGGGCCCCCACCTCCTGGGCCAGAGGGACCGCCACCTGGGCCAGAGGAGCCCCCACCGCTGGGGCCAGAAGGACCGCCACCA
>NW_013543358.1:0-454 GCF_000499545.2 Eimeria tenella | reverse complement strand
AGAGGGGCCTCCCCCACTTGGGCCAGAGGGGCCTCCGCCACTTGGACCAGAGGGGCCCCCACCACCTGGTCTTGATGGGCTTCCTCCACTTGGTCCAGAGGGACGCCCACCACTTGGGCCAGACGGGCCGCCTGCACTTGGACCAGAGGGTCCCCCGCTGCTTGGTCCAGAGGGGCTCCCACCACCTGGTCTCGAAGGGTTCCCACCACTTGGGCCGGATGGGCGGCCACCTCCTGGACCAGAGGGGCCTCCACCACTTGGGCCAGAGGGGATCACACCACCGGGTCTTGAAGGGCCCTCACTACTTGGGCCAGAGGGGCCTCCACCGCTTGGTCCTGATGGGCCCCCACCACTTGGGCCAGAGGGTCCCCCAGCTCCTGGTCCAGAGGGCCTCCCACCTCCTGGAGTAGAAGGACTGCCGCCACTTGGTCCCGAGGGGCCTAGATCGGAAGAG
>NW_013543357.1:1273-1719 GCF_000499545.2 Eimeria tenella | reverse complement strand
AGCCGCAGCAGCAGCAGCAGCAGCAGCAGCAACACCAGCAGCAGCAGCAGCAGCAGCAGCAGCAGGCATCGCGGGACGGTGGAAGCACCAGAGCCAGCAGAACCAGCTTGGTGAATGCAGCAGCACCACAGCCACTAGGAGCAGCAGCAGCACCAACAGCAGCATCAGCAGCAGCAGCAAACCTGGGAGGTGGCAGACGTAAAGCCCATGGGGCCTTCCTTTCTTTTCTTTGAAAAGCAGAACAGCAGAATAGCCTCCTTCAATTGCAGCCTTGCAGACTGTCTTCACTGAGGTCCGCAGCCGCTGCACGCCAAACCCTAAACCCTAAACCCTAAACCCTAAACCCTAAACCCTGGGGGCTAGATGTGCCCGCTGCAGCAAACGCACCCTGTAGTAATAGGCCCCTGGCAGCACCAGAAGAATCTCCTTCAAGAAGTCGTGGAATC
>NW_013543357.1:1034-1243 GCF_000499545.2 Eimeria tenella | reverse complement strand
AGAGGGCCGCCTGCAGCAGCAGCAGCAGCAGCAGCAGCAGCAGCAGCAGCAGTAACGAGAGAGGAATACGGATACGAGACCGACACCCTGTGAAGCAGCAGTGCTGCTTCTGCTGCAGCAGCTGCTGCTTCTGCTGCGCCTGCTGCTGCTTCTGCTGCAGCTGCAGCAGCCGCAGCGGCGTCTGCTGCCGCCGTTTCCAAGAACAGAGG
>NW_013543357.1:0-987 GCF_000499545.2 Eimeria tenella | reverse complement strand
CAGCAGCAGCAGCAGCTGACTTGCTGGTTGTGATGAAGAGCTTTGGGGTCTTCTCGCCTCTAAAAACTGGAGCGAACTCATCAGCTTCTTCGGCCTCTGCTGCTTCGGCGTCATCCTCAGCCACTGCAGCAGCAGCAGCAGCAGCAGCAACAGCAGCAGCAGCAGCAATTTGTGCAGCGACCGCAACAGTTGCTGCACCGCGGCGACAGCGCTCGGCCCCAGCGCCGCCGCAGCAGCGGAGGGCGCAGCAGCAGCCCTGAGCCCAAACCCCAAACCCTAAACCCTAAACCCTAAACCCTAAACCCTAAACCCGGGGCTGACCCATTGAGTCGTCGGGCCTCCGCATGGACTCGATGGTGTTGGGGGTTTGTCTTTCCACTTTTTCTCCTTTTGCTTCTTTTATTTTTCTTTCTTTTCTTTTCAATCTTTTTGCTTCCTTGTGCTGCTGCTGCTGCTGCCGCCGCACAGCAGAGCGCCGGGCCTTGTTGCGGATCTTCGTGGGATCCACTGTCCGCAGGTCCTTCTTCTTCTTGCTGCTGCTGCTGCTGCTGTTGCTGCTGCTGCTGCTGCGCTTGCGCAGCTGCCGCTTCGGCGCTGCTGCTGCAGCTTCCCCCTCATCTTTCGCCTCCACGGCGGCGCGGCGCCGCTTCACCATTGAGCTCACAAACCCTAAACCCTAAACCCTAAACCCTAAAGCCTAAACCCTAAACCCTAGGAGGTCCTCTGCGCACAACGTGGGGCCCCTGGATGCCTGTTTCTTGCATGCGGGGAACCCAGCCTTGGACTCCAGAGCTAAACTCTGAGCGCTAAACCCTAAACCCTAAACCCTAAACCCTTAAACCTTATCGCCGAACAATTGGCTCCAGATGTTACTGGGAAGGCCGCACAGAGCGTTTGCGCAGCAGTGCCGTACAGGTCTTCGAGGGTTTAGGGTTTAGGGTTTAGGGTTTGGCGGCCTAGACGATGCTATTGGCCGGAATTTTTCCT
>NW_013543356.1:254276-276011 GCF_000499545.2 Eimeria tenella | reverse complement strand
TGCTGCTGCTGCTGCTGTGGGAAGCAATGAAAATGATGAGTTATCTGCTGCAGCTGTTGCTGCAGCTGTGGAAAGCAGTGAACATGAAGAGGCATCTGCTGCAGCTGCTGCTGCAGCAGTAGAATGTCCAGAGGCTGCTGCAGCTGATAAGGAAGCAGCCGCAGCAGCAGAATCAGAGGAAGCAAATGGCTATTCCGCAGCGCAGGCTGCTGCTGCTGCTTCTGCTGCTGCTGTTGCTCCTGTTGCTGCTGCTACTGCGGGGGTGGCTTCTTTGTGGAACGCAGCAGGTGCAGCAACTGCTGCAACTGAAATGGTCTTTCAGGCTGCTGCTGCTGCTGCAGCAGAAACAGAAGCTGCAGCAGGTACTGCAGCAAAAGCGGCAGCAGGTGCAGCAACAGAGTTACAATCAGGAAATACAGCAGCTGAGGCCTTCGGGGAGAGCGAAACCAGCGCTTCAGCAGCAGCAGCTGCAGCAACTGCTGCACAGTACGTTACTTCTGCTGCTGCTGCTGCTGCTGCAGAAGGACCGGATCTAGGGACGGCTTCTGCAGCAGCATCGCAGCATCCTGACGGCACTGAGCAGCAGCAGCAGCAGCAGCACCAGCAGCACCAGCAGCTGGACATAGGACAGGCCCCCGTAACAGAAAGCCCACTAGCTGCTGCTGCAACTGCGGCTGCTGCTTTTCCTGCTGCTGCTGCTGCTGCTGTACCACGCGGTGCAGCAGAAGTACCACGCACACCAACAACAGATGCTGCAGCAGCAGATGCTGCAGCAGTAGATGTTGTAGCAGCAGGTGCAGACGAGTTGGAGTCCCATGGTGAGACTTGGGAACAGCAGCAGCAGCAGCAGCAGATGGAAGAGGAAGACTTTTTTGAGGTGCAGCATAAGACAACGGCGAAGGAGGATTTTGTTTTTAAAGGCCAGCGGCAGCAGCAGCAGCAGCAGCAGCAGCAGGATGTTGAGTCTTCAAGCGATGATGAGTCCCTGGATTTGCTCGCGATTGAGGCGCAGCAAAAAGAGACACAAAGGAAGCAGCAAAAAGATTACAGCAGACTTTGGAAGGTCTTCGGAAGACAAACAGACGCAGGTCTGCTGCTGCTCTTGTTGTTGCTGCTGCTGCTGCAGCTGCTGCTGGAGGAGCTGTTGCTGTTGTTGGCGCGGCCGCTGTTGCTGCTGCAGTTGTTGCTGCTGCTGTCGCTGCGGGACCTATTGCTGCTGTTGCCGCGGCTGATATTTCTGGTGCTGCTGCTGCTGCTGCTATAGCCGGCACACAAAGGCTCTTTTGCTGCTGCTGTTGCTGCTCTTGACTGCTGCTGCTGCTGCGGTTGCTGCTGCTGCTGCAGGACGGTTGTTGTTCCAGCTGTACGCAAGGACGCAGCCTCGTGGCTCACTGGGATCCCGCATTGTCCCTCTCCACGTACGTCGCTGCTGCTCCTGCTGCTGCTGCTGCTGCTGCAGCTGCTGCTGCAGCTGCTGCTGCTGGTGCTGCTGCTGTCTTCATTAGGGTTGTGCATAGTGAATCGTGACTGTCAAGTAATCCGCAGCTGCCCGTGAAACTGGCCATTGTACATTGTTGTTGCTGCTGCTGCTGTTGTTGTTGCTGCTGCTGGCAGTCTCAGACGAAGACCTCTGGCAGCGGCCCGGCTCCGCTGCTGCTGCTGCGGGAGAGTGACTCTGCTGCTGCAGGAGCAGCAGCACGGCGCAGGGAGAAAGGGAAGGCTAGCTACAGGCAAGGCCTTGTGAACATCCCCGTTGTGGGGAGGAAGCAAATAGCAGCAGCAGCAGCAGCAGCAGCAGGCCCACCCGCTGCTGGTGCTGCTGCTGCTGGGCGCGTGCGGCGCCGCCCGCTGCGGAAGACGCTGCAGCAAATAATGGCGGAGACGAAGCGCAGCATGACGCTAGAGCAGCAGCAGCGGCAGCAGCAGCGGCTGCAGCAGCAGCTGCTGCTGCAGCGCTGCGACAGCTTCGACAGAGAAGCACAAAAGGATGAACTAGCCAAAGCCTTTCAGCTGGGGGAATGTTCTTTGCTGCCTCCGCAGGCCCGGCTGCCTTCTTTGGCTGCAGCACGGAAAAAAGAGTTCCTTTCGGGGACTAGCAGCTAGCTAGCTAGCCAGCTGGCTAGCTGGCTAGCTAGCTAGCTAGCTGGTCAGATGCCCAGGTTAGGGGCCCGCGGGCCGGTGGAAAAAGCGCGCCTGGCTAGCTAACTAGCTAGCTGCCTTGCTAGCTAGCTGCCTGGCCAGCTAGCTACCTAGCTAGCCGCCTGGCTAGCTGTTGGCGCGGCTAGCTGCATAGCTAGCTAGCTTTCTGGCTAGCCGTTGGCGCAGCTAGCTAGCCACGGCAACACTGCGAGCTAGCCCGGTGGCTAGCTGTTGGCCAGAGAGTCAGAGGGAGGAGAGGCTTGGCTAGATAGTTAGCTAGCTAGCTAGACTCCCATTCATCAAACCAAGAGGCTGTTGCAGCCCTAGGGCCAGCTAGCCAACTAGCTAGCCACTCAGCTAGCTAGCTAGCTGGCTAGCCGATGGCTAGTCAAGGACCCGCCTGTTGCCTGCATCCGGCCTCTAGCAGAGTCCACATCCTCCCACGTGAGGGAGGCAGGCTGGCTAGCTAGCTGTTTAGCTAGCTAGCTAGCTATTTACCCAGCTAGCTGGCTGGCCAGCTAGCTGTTTAGCTAGCTAGCTAGCCAGTTACACAGCGAGCTAGCTAGCTGGCTGGAAAGCCATTTAACTGCATAAACAGCTCCGCAGCAAGCTGGGAAGTCAACTAGCTAGATAAGCGATGGCTACTCTAGGCGGCTGGACAAGCAGCTAGCTAGCTAGCTAGCCAACCAGCCAGCTAGCTAGATAGCTAGACATTCTGGAACCAGCAGCAAATTCCCTAAGCAGAAGCAACTAAGGCAGCTAGCCGCACGGACTAGTTGCCGCCGCTAGACCCATGACCGCTAGCTAGCTAGCCAGCTAGCCACCTATCTAGCTAGCTGGCTAGCTAGCTAGTTGCGCAGCCTCCGGCTAGCCAGCTCGCCAGCTGCTAGCAAGACCCTTGAACTGAAACTGCTACAGCGAGCCGCCTGGCTTCGAGGATGCTCACAGCTGATGGCTAGCTAGCCATTTGGCTAGCTAGCTAGCCATGTAGCTAACCAGCTAGCTAGCTAGCTAGCTAGCTAGTCAGTTCGCTAACCAGCTGGCTAGCTAGCTGGCTAGCTAGCTAGCTATGTGTAAGAGGGGCGCAAAAAGGGCGATGCCGAAAAAGGCTTCTAGACTTAAGGTGTAGTTACAAACAAACACATTTGTTTTTATATAAATGAGTAAATATATTTTTTTATATAAATGAACAAATATGTCCATTTACATAAATGAATAAATATATTCATTTAGATACTTCTACACTTTCATACACAGGATCAAGAAAACCCACAAATGCCTTCTCCCCACTGGGGGGCCCCCACTCGGGGGCCCCCCTTGGGGGCCCCCCCTTGGGGGCCCCCCTGAAATAGCGACATTTGGGGCCCCCTAAATGGGGGCCCCCAGGGGGGACCCCGGGGGCCCCCCGTGGGGGCCCCTAGGGGCCCCCTGAGGGCCCCCCGGGGGCCCCTGGAAAGCCCTAGGAGGGCCCCCTGGGGGGCCCCCGAGAAGCCCCTGGGGGCCCCCCAAGGTCCCCTGGGGTCCATTAGAGGGGGCCCCACATTGTTAAGTAGAAAGGGTACATGCGTGCTGCTGTTCTACTGCAGCAGCAGCAGCAGCTGCTGCTGCTGCTTCTGTTGCTGCTGCTGCTGCTTAGGCCGCTGTTGCTGGCGTTTTTGCTGTCTTTGTTGGGCCATGAGGGAGCTGGGTGGTTGCTGCTGCTGCTGGAGAGCAGCGGCAAATAAAAATAATAACAAATGGCAAGATGATTGGATAAAAAATAAACAATAAATAACAATAAATGATAAATAACAAACAGCAGCAGCAGCAGCAGCTGCTGCTGCTGCTAAGCAGACTCTTCCTTGAGGACAGATTTCATTCGGGCGCAAATTTGTTCGACGAAGGGCAGCAGCAGCTCGACTTTGGCGCTGCAGCCGCCCTGCTGCTGCTGCTGCTGCTGCAGCAGCAGCAGCCCCTTGCTCAGCCGGCTCAAAGACAACACAAAGTGCTGCAGCAGCAGCCACAGCTGCTCAGGAGGAACTCCATTTTCGCTGACAACTCTGGCGAGTTTCCCATGAACATAAAGATCGCTGAGGTAACTGTTGGCAGCAAGCAGCTCCGTGGTGCGCCTGCTGCTGCTGCTGCTGCTGCTGCTGCTGCTGGTGTTTGGGGGCGGTGCGAAGCGCGGCAGCCGCAGCAGCGCAGCAGCAGCTCCTGCTGCTGCTAATGTTTCTTTTGGAAATGGCAAAGACACTTCAATGTTGTCTTCTAAAACCTCCAAAGACACTCCAACTTCTTCATCCCGCATGCAACTCAAAGCCCCAAACGGAGACTGCAGGCTGAACCCGTGCACCTGCAGCAAAATACCCTCACAAAGCTGCTGCTGCTGCTGCTGCTGCTGCTGATGCTCTTGTATTGCTGCTGCTGCTGCTGCTCTTGTGTGGCCGCTGCTGCTCCTGCTCTTGTGTTGCTGCTGCTGCTGCTGCTCTTGTGTTGTTGCTGCTGCTGCTGCTCCTATGTTGTTGCTGCTGCTGCTCTTGTTTTGCTACTGCTGCTGCTGCTCTTGTTTTGCTACTGTTGCTGCTGCTACTGGTGTTGTTGTTGCTGTGTTGCTGCTGTTGCTGCTGCTGCTCTTCAAGATTGTGTACAACATACGCAGCGAGAAAATCTGGAAATTACATTTAATTAATTAATAAAAAATAAAACCATTTGAATCTTTTATCTGCAGCAATTTTCACCCCCACCGTCTCTTTGTACTCCTCCAGCAGCGTCTTGCCCTCTCCCTGCTGCTGCTGCTGCTGCTGCTGCTGGTCTTCGGGATTAACTCCAAAGTACAAACCCGTAAATGGCAAAGAAACATCTTTTTCTCCCCAGCCCTTTTGCCCCCGCAGTGCATTTGCTGCTGCAACCAAGCAGCTGTATGTACTCCGCAGCGCCTGGAAGCAGCAGCGGCAGCAGCAGCAGCAAAGAGTTAATTCCGAATATTTAATTCTCTAAAATATATCTCTTTTATGCCACAAACAAACAAACCGAAGCTATAAGACAAAAAAGAAAATAACAAATTCATTAATGAATAATTAATGGATTAATTGAAAATGAGAAACAAACAACAAATAATAAACAATACATGATAAACAGTAAGTAACAACAATAGAATAAACAATAATGGAATAAATAATAGTGGAATAAATAACAAACAGACAAAATGACAAACAAGTGCAAACAAGGGGAGGCAGCAGCGCAGCAGCAGCAGCAGCAGGTCGCGGTCTTCGTGTCCAATTTGCAGGTAAAAAAGTAAAAGAAGAATTAAATATGAAGGACTAAATGAGAAAAGTAAAAAGAGGAATTAGTTGTTTGTTTTCAATTAATTTAGGACTTAAAATGCTGCATTTAAAGATCCAATTTATGAAAGGAAATAAATTTAATCTTTTAATTTTGTATTTTTTACCATTTGATAAAAAGCCTCAACAGCTATTTGAGCATCTCTTGGCAGCTTCGGGCTGAAAGGTCTGACGGATTCTGCTGCTTGCTGCTGCAGGTTTGCTGCAGCAAGTTCTGCTGCTGCTGCTTCCCAGCCTGCAGTAGCAGCAGCAGCTCGCGCGCGCTGCCGCGCTGCTGCGCGCCGCTGCAGCAGCAGCTGCTGCAGCACGAAATTCGATTGCACTTTGCTGCTGCTGCTCGGGTCGCAGCATAAGCACAGCAGCTGCAGCAGCAAACGTTCCTTCTCCCCCGTGCTCCGCTGCGGGTCTGCTGCTATGTCCCCCAAACAACCTGCAGCAGCAGCAGCAGCAGCAGCAGCAGCGGCAGTGGGAATTTTGCTTCTGCTGCTGTTTCTCCACAGCTAACATGTACTATATATATATTGTATCCCAATGGACACACAAATATACATAAAAATATAAATACAAATATAAATATAAATACGTAACTATAAACGTAAATCTAAACGTAAATATAAATATAAATATAAATATAAATGTAAATATAAATGAAATATATGTAATGGACCAATTTACACGCGACACCCATCAGCAACAAAAAATAAAAGTTAAACAAAATAAAAATAATAATAAAAATAAAAATAAGGAGCAACAACAAACAAATAGACGGTATTATGGCCAACAAAGAGGACGCAGAGCTGCTGCTGCTGCTGCTGCTGCTGCTGCTTGCCTGCTAGCAGCAAGAAGAGCAGCAGCACCGCGCCGCTGCCGTTCTCGTATAGCAGTTCCGCAATAAATCCAAAAATGTTTAAACCACAATCTTCTTCAGTGTGCACGAAGCGAGCCAGCAGCCCAGAACGCAGCAGCAAATCGGAAGTGAACCTGCAGCAGCAGCAGCAGCAGCAGCAGCAGCAAGAGCACACGCAGCAGCAGCATGGACACTTCGACAGCAGTGCCAGCAGCAGCAGCAGCACCGCCACCCCCCGCAGCAGCATCAGCAGCTGCAGCACTCTGAAGACCACCAGCAGCAGCAGGATGAGCAGCTGCAGAGCAGCATGAGCAGCAGCAGCATGAGCAGCAGCAGCATGAGCAGCAGCAGCAGGAAGAGCAGCAGCAGCAGCAGCAGCAGCAGCAGACCTGACGTGGTATCTGATGTGGAACCTGAGGACCTGGAGCTGCTCTTCAGAAGGCATTTTGTTGGAAGCAGAAAGAGAAAATAAAGGATTCAAAAAAAGTCTTTTGAAAGCAGCATCAAGTTGCTGCTCAAAGGCCCCCCGCGCCTCCAGCTGCGAATTCAGACGCAGAGTTCTCAAGCCTGAGCAGCAGCAGCAGCAGCAGCAGCAGCAAGTCAAAGCCGCAATCAAGAAGCAGCCAGCTGGCTAGGTAGATAGCTAGCTAGCCCTGCGCTAGCGAGGCAGCTGTGTGGCTAGCTACTGAGCTACCTGGCTAGCTAGCTAGCTAGTTAGCTGGCTAGCCGGCTAGCTAGCTAGCTGGCTAGCTATTTAGGTGCATCTGGGCCTTCACGTTCAAATAGGCTGCGACTCCTTTCGACCTAGCGGCGGTCTAGACTCTAGCGAGCTCCACCTAGCCAGCCAGCTAGCTAGCCAGCAAGCTACCCAGCTAGCCAGCCAGCTAGTTAGCCAGCTAGCTGACCAGCAAGCTACCCACCTAGCTAGCCAGCTAGCTGACGAGCAAGCTACCCAGCTAGCTAGCCAGCTAGCTGACCAGCAAGCTACCCAGCTCGCTAGCCAGCTAGCTGGCAAGCTAGCCAGCCAGCCAGCTAGCCAGCTAGCTAGCTAGCTAGCTAGCTGCACGAGCTCACAGAGCATGGGAGTTACAGGGAATTCCCCGGAGAAGAGGGGCAGGCGAGCCTCCAAAAGGCGATTAATTCTCTTCAGTGGAACTTCCCAAAATATTATGTGGCCCTCAGCGTCGTAGCCGCGGCGCCCTGCACGGCCCCCGGCCTGCAGCAGCAGCAGCAGCAGGGGTGAAAGCGGAGCAGCAGCAGTAGTAGTAGCAGCGGCAGCAGCGGCAGCACACCAGGAGAGAAGCTCTAACAGGAGTAGCAGCAGGAGTAGCAGCAGGAGAAGCGAGAAGAATAATACCCGCAGCAGCAGCAGCAGTTGCTGCTGCTGCTGTTGCAGCACGAGAAGGAAGAGCAGAAGAGCGGCGAGAAGCCGGGAGCGCATGCATTAAAGAGTGGGGTGAGCAGCAAAGGAGAAGACCTTAAATGCAGAAAAAAGAATAAATTGAATAAAAAAGAATAAAATAAAAAAGAAAAAAATAAAAAGAATAAAAGAATTACTTGTTTGAACATTGTGGGAGTCAGCGCCAACGCGTCGCCAGCAAAAACTGCTGAGCGACACGGCAAGTTCATTCCCAGCGCCAGCGCGTGCGTGCAGATTATGATCCTCAGAAATCCCCATCTGAAACGGAAAATAATTCAATTATTTCGCAAAATAAAGCATTTAATTGGTCTATTTATTCAAAATAAACATGTATTTAATCAAATTAATTCATTAATTCGTTTATTTCCCTCAAATAATCCTCCTATTCGGCATATTTGTCGACTGCGATATTCAGAAATCCCCATGTGAAACGGAAAGTAATTCGATAATTTTTCGCAAAATAAAGCATTTCATTGGCCTATTTATTCAAAATAATGATGTATTTGACGAACTTAGTCGATTAATTCAAATATTTCCTCCAAATAATCCCCTCATTCGGCATATTTATCGACTTATTCGTTCTGTGATATTCAGAAACCCCCGTCTGCAATAAGAGAATAATTCAATTATTTCGCAAAATAAATCATTTAACTGGCTTAGCTATTAAAAATAATCATGTATTTAATTAAATCAAATGATTAATTCATTTATTTCCTTCAAGTAATCTTTTCTTTCGCCAAATTAGTCAATTAGTGCTTTGAAAATTCAGAAATATCCATCTCAAATCAGAAAATAATTCAGTTATTTCCCAAAATAAATCTTCTAATTTGTTTATTTAGCCATATACATGATGCATTTAACTAAATTAATTAATCAGTTGTTTTCTTTATTTTCTTCATTTTCTTCGAATGGTTCTACTATTCGTGATATTAATCGATTAACTCGTTTCACGAAATTCTGAAATCCAAGAGAATAACTCAATCATTTCGCAAAATAAATCGATTAATTCATTTAATTATTCAAATAAAATAATTAATGAACAAAATTAATGAATCAATTCTTTTGTTTTCTGTGTTTTCTCACAAAATATTCAACTAATTCCTTTTGTGCTCTTCAGAAATCCCCACATGAAATGAGAAGTAATTCAACTTTTTCACAAAACACTTCATAAAATAAATGTATTATGAAAAAAACAATTAATTCGTTTATTTCGTGAAGTGAGTCGATTGTTTTGTTTCTTCAAATAGATTAAATATTCAACAAAATTAATCAAAGAATTCATTTTTTTCCTTCAAATAATCGATTTATTTTCAAAATAAAAGATTTAATTAACTTATTTCTACAAATGATTCATTCATTTTTCAAAATAAGTCATTTATTTCATTTATTTCCTTTCATCACTTTCTAATCAATTTATTCCAAAAAGGAACACTGCGAACAAGACCCCCTGTGAGAAATAAATAAATAAATAAATAAACAATAAAGTATATTAAAAACAAATATATAAGTCAATAATAATGCTATTAATATTAAAAGAAATAAAAACCAAAAACAAGAGTTAGAGAAGAACTCAAAAGACCTGTAAAGAAGCTCAACAGCAACTTGAGAACAACAAAAACAATCAAAAAGTTAATTTTAAAATGAATAAATAAACAAAAAGCATTAATTTAAAAGAAGTGAATAAATAAAAAGAATTACAGAGACTTAAAAAGACGAATTGAAGGAAACAAAGAAACCACAGAACCCTCGCGAAAAGATATCCCAAACCCTAAACCCTAAACCCTAAACCCTAAACCCTAAACCCTAAACCCTGAAAGACCTGTAAAGAAGCTCGACAGCAACTCTGTAGCTTTTCGAAAGTCCATCGTCGAAAAGGCCCACGCCTCTCTCCAGGAGCTTCACCAGCAGCAGATCTTCTTTGCTGCTGGACCTTGCTGCAGCAGCAGCAGCAGCAGCAGCGAGTTGAAAGATTGTAAATGGTTTGCGACTCATGAGGCTAGTTCAAACCCTGGACGCTAAACCCCCAACCCTAACCCCAAACCCCAAACCCTAAACCCCAAACCCTAATCTCTAAACCCCGACCCCAAACCCCAGCCCTAGTCCCGAACCCAACTCCCACCGCAACCCAACTCCAAACCCCAAACCCCAAACCCTAAACCCTAAACCCTAGGCGCACCGTGGACCTCCTTGATGACGTGTTTGATTTCGTCGAAGTTGGTTCCCAAAGCCTTAGGGTTTGCAAACGAAAACTCCGGGTCTATTTCTTTCGCAATGTCTTCGGGGGGGGGGGGGGGCCCCTCACTCTCCATTTTGGCGAGTTCTTCTTTGGTGAGGCCCTGGGCCTCGCGCTGCTGCCGCGAGAGTCCGTGCATGCGGCGCGCCAGCTCGAACTCCAGCAGCAGCTCCTGCAGCAGCAGCAGCAGCAGCAGCGCAGCAGCAGCTGCTGCTGCAGCAGCAGCAGCACTGGTAGTACCAGCAGCAGCAGCAGCTAGTTGTAGCAGTAGCAGCAGCTAGTGGTAGTAGTGGCAGCAGTAGCAGCTAGTAGTAGCGGCAGCAGCAGCTAGTAGTAGCAGCAGCAGCAGCAGCAGCAGCAGCAAACCTCGTAGCGTTCCATTCTCTGTTTGTTAATTGCCCTTGTTCTATATGCTGCTTCTTCAGTGCCGTAATACTTGTTGTGCTGCAGATCCTCCAGCAGCCGAGAAAGGCCTATGCCCATTCGCCTCACCTAAACAGCAGCAGCAGCAGCAACAGCAACGACAACAGCAGCAGCAACAGCAGCAGCAGCGGTGTGCAGCAAATTGGCGCATTGTCGAACAAGCCACACCCCCGAACCAAACAAACAAATAAATAAGACAAATCAATAAAATAAATGAATTAAATTAAATAAATTAATTAATTAATTAAAATAAATAAATAAATAAATAAATACCTGGGGCCTGGAGAAGTTGAAAATGAGGGCTGGCAGCAAACGCCTGGCGTCGAGCGTGCGGCAGAGGGCGAGGAGTTTCTGGAAGCAAAGAGAGAATAAATAAATAAATGAATAAAATAAATTAAAATAAATAAAATAAATAAAATAAAATAAGTTAAATTAATTAAATTAAAAGAATAAACGCATGCAGATCACCTCAGGCTGCAGATAATCCCGCGGGAAAACATCCAAGTTCCGGAAGTGCTGCAGGGCGCTCTGCCTGCTGCTGCTGCCTGCTGCGTCCGCCTCCGCTGCTGCTGCTGTTGCTGCTGCTGCTGCTTCCAGCCCCTTTATTGGCCTAAATAGCTGCAGGTCGGAGACCCAAGAACTTTTAAAAGATTGAATTTCATTTTGCAAATTCAAAAATGCCTCCAAGTCTATTTCTTTGCTTTCCCGCACCATATACACGAAGTGCGCCCGCATCGTTTGCCAGTAAAAGCTGCAAATGAATAAATGAATTAATTAATTAATTAATTAATATAAATATATATAGTGATTGTGATGCTAATTATGTGAGGGAATAATTTGTAGGATGGTTGGAATGAGAGCTCATCAAGCAGCAGCAGCAGAGAAAACAAAATCAGCAGCAAGAGCTGCAGCAGCAGCAGCAAGAACAGCAGCAGCAGCAGCAAGAGCAGCAGCAGCAAGAGCCATCACCACAACCACTCTCCACCACCCGCAGGAGCACCACACCCACACAAGCAGCAGCAGCAGCACCCCCAGCAGCAGCACAACCACCCCACAAGCAGCAGCAGCAGCAGCAGCAGCACCCGCAGCAGCAGCCCACCCACACCACAAGCAGCAGCAGCAGCAGCAGCAGCAGCAGCAGCAGCAGCGGACCTGTATTGTTTTTTGGTGATGGCTGGGGTGCCTTGGAAGTAGAAAGAAGGATTGAAAAGAAAAGAAAATAAATTTGAAGTTTTTAAAATCCGAGAAAGCGCCAAATACAAATTCAAGGAGTCCACAGGAGGCAGGTAAAAGTCCTCAGCCAGGCCTTCCCCCAGGACCTGAACAACAAATAAATAAATAATAAATAAATAAATAAATGGATAAATAAATAGATAAATAAATAACAAATAAATAAACAAATAAATTGGAAGTTGAGATAAAGAGCATTTGTTTCCTTCAAGAAGCAATCGGAGAAGTGGAAACTCAAGAAATGCAGAAAATCAAAATTGCATTTCTCTTTTCATTTTCTTCTTGTTAAAATTAAAGATTGAAAAATGATTATTTAATCATTTAAATAACTAAATAATAATCATTTAGTATTATTTGCTTTTCATCTTTGCCGTTTATTCGGGCAAAAGTAAAATATCGAAAGCAGCAGCAAAAGAAACGCAGCAGCAGCAGCAGCAGCAGCAGCAAGAGCAGCAGCAGCAGCAGGGCCCGCATGCTAGTGATAATGACACGAATAAGAAAAGCATTAAAAGGGGAGCAGCAACTTTGAAGAAAATAATAAAAATAGAACAATAAAAAGACCAAATGTGGGCTGAAACCAGCAGCAGCAGCAGCAGCAGCAGCAAAACCCCCACCCCACCCCCCCTGCCCAATCGCAACCCGACCCACCGCACCCACCCCCCCCCCAACCACCACCACCACAATCCGAACAACGACCAGCAGCAGCAGCAGCAGCAGCAGCAGCAGCAGCAGGGGCGTGCCTTGTTGAAGTGGAGCGCTGCCACGGGGTTGAAGGGCAGCACTTTGTCTTGCAAGTAAAGGTGCATGTGCAAATCGCTGAAGCGCTCTTTGTGGCAAACTAGCCGCACGTCGCCCCGCGGCGCGCAGCGACGCAGCCACCCCACAAACGAGTCCGGGTTCCCCACCTGCAGTAGCAGCAGCAGCAGCAGCAGCAGCAGCAGCAGCGGCAGCGGCAGGTGAGCAGCGGCAGCGGCCGCAGTGGTGGGGCGGGCCGGTGAGCAGTGGCAGTGGCGGGGGAGCAGTAGAAGTAGCAGCAGCAGCAGGGGAGCAGTAGTAGCAGCGGCAGCAGGTGAGCAGCTGCTGCAGCAGCAGCAGGTGAGCAGCTGCTGCAGCAGCAGCAGCAGTGGTGGCAGTTGACTAGCAGCAGGTCAGCAGTGGCTGCTGCCCCCGCAGCAGCAGGCGCTCCCCAGCCGCAGCATCCACAGCACGCGCGCTGCTGCTGCTGCTGCTGCTGCTGCAGCAGGAGGTCCCCAGCAACCGCAGGAGCAGCAGCAGGGTCCGCAGCAGCAGCTGACCGTGGCGGACATGGCGAGGAAGGGACAAGGCAGCATTTGAATGATTCTTTCGACTTTTGGACCTTCTAGTTCTTCAGAAATAATATGAACTTCATCTAAAATGACATATTTCAAGTTGCTGCAGAAAGCTCGGTGGCTCGGGTGTCCAGACAGCAGCAGCAGCTCCAGAAAGTGCGGCACCGTCACAAACACCTGAGGCGCCACGCAGCATTTACTTTTATTTATCTATTGTATTTATTTATTTACTTATTTATTTATTTATTTATTTTATTTATTTAGTTATTTGTTGTTTGTTGTTGGATTTCATCCTGTTGGGTCTTTGAGCTGCTGCTGTTCGGCAACAAACGGCTCAGGAATGCAGGCAGAAACAGCAGCAGCAACAGCAACAGCAGCAACAGCAGCAGCAGCAGCAGCAGACCTGGGCGTCGAGGGCTTTGGGTGTACATACACCCTGCAAGACATGGGCGGAAAGAATCTTTTTGCAATTTACTGGATAAGATTTGCTGCTGAAGCGCCCATATATTTCTGCATACACCTGAGCAGCAGCAAAACCCAAACAGCAGCAGCAGCAGCAGCAAATAATTCGGACTCAAAAAGCACAAACCACAGAACAGCGAGAGGCACCAAATATGCTGCAGCAGCAGCAGCTGCAGCAGCAGCAGCTGCAGCAGCAGCAGCTGCAGCAGCAGCAGCTGCAGCAGCAGCAGCAGAAAACCTAACGCTGCAGCTTCTGCTGCTGCTGGTCCTGCTGCTGCAGCTGCTGCAGCTGCTCCTGCAGCTACTACTAGTGCTGATCCTGCTGCTGCTGCTGCTGCCACTGTTACCACTACTAAAGCTATTCCCACTGCTGCTGCTGCTGCTGCAAGTGTTGTTTCTGCTGCTGCTGTTGCTGCCTCTACAACTCCTAGCGCTTTTCCTGCTGCTGCAGCGCTACAACTAGCACTGCCAATACTGCTGCCGGCGCTGCTGCTACCTCTGCTGCTCTGCTGCTGCTGCTGCTGCTGCTGCTGCTGCTGCTGCTACCGCTGCTGCTGCCCCTACTACACGAACAACTACTGCTTCTCCGGCGCTGCTATCACGGGTGCCGCTGCTGCTGCTACGCTGCTGCCGCTGCCGCGTCTGCTGCTGCTGCTACCGCTACCGCTTCTGCTGCTACCGCTACCGCTTCTGCTGCTGCCGCTACCGCTGCTGCTGCTACCGCTGCTGCTGCTGCTGCTGCTGCTGCTTGCCTGCTGCGCGAGGGCCTTGTTGGGGCAGACGTAGACGATGCAGCCCTCGTTGGAGTCTCTCAAGACGAGTTCCATCGCGTAGAAGCAAACGTAAGTTTTGCCGCTGGCCGTGGGCGCAGACACAAACACGGACGCGTAGCTGCAGCAGCAGCAGCAGCAGCAAATTCGAAGGACTTTCAACTCCAGTCCAGTCCAAATTAAACATTTCTCCTCTCGAAAAGTCCACAACACTTCCGCAACAAACGGGGGATTCTGAAGTGGGGTTTGGCAGCAAAAACGGAACCAATTTCGTCGAACAGCGGCACAAAACGCCATATTAGGGTTTGCGAGGGTTTAGGGTTTAGGGTTTGAGGACACGTCAACCGCGTCAAAGAGCCTCGACTGCCACAAATCGGGGGAAAAGATAACTCTCGAATCTGGCGAAAAAGGGTGAGGGCTTTGCAAGGGCTTAGCGTCTAGGGTTTGCGAGGGTTTGGGGTTTGGGGTTTGCGAGGGTTTAGGGTTTAGGGTTTGAGGACTCGTCAACTGCGTCAAAAAGCCTCGACTGCCACAAATCGGGGGAAAAGATAACTCTCGAATCTGCTGCTAAAGAAGGAGGTCTTGTGCTGCGCTCGAAGTCGCTGCCCATGAACCGCAGCTGCGCCTCCGCCTCCTAAAACAAATTAAAAATAAAAAATAAATAAATAAATAAATAAATAGCCTATTTATTTATTTATTTATCTATTTTTAATTTTGGGGCGTCGCTCGAACGGCAGCGCGAGATGCGAAGAAACACTGCTGCTGCTGCTGCTGCTGCTGCTGCTGCTTTTGATCGCTGCTGCTGCTCCTCCTACCCCTACTGCTGATGCGTCTGTTGCAGCTGCTGCTACTGCAGCAGCTGCTGCTGCTGTTGCTGCTGCTCTAAATCTTACTGCTGCTACGCCTGCTGCAGGTGCCGCTCGTACTACTGTTGCTGTTGCTGCTGCTGCTGCTGCTGCTGCTGCTAACCTGTCCTTCTTTGATTGCAAATTCGTATTCGTCCGCCTTCTCCACTCTGTAAATGTCCAGGTCGATTTTCTCGCGATTCTTCTGCAGCAGAAAAGCCGAATCCCACAGCTAGCTAGCTAGCTAGCTAGCTAGCTAGCTAGTTAGCTGGCTAGCTAGCTAGTTAGCTGGCTAGCTAGCTACTTAGCTAGCTAGCTAGATTGCTAGCTGCCAACTAACGGGTTAGCTAGTCAACTAGCTAGCTAGCTGGCTAGCTAGCTGGCTAGCTAGCTCCCCACTTAACTGGCAAGCTAGTTAACTAGCTAGCTATCTGCCTAGCTAGCTGCTTAGCTAGCTAGCTAGCTGGTCAGCTAGCTAGCTAGCCAGCTAGCTAGCTTTTTATCTTACGTCGTGTTTCTTGTGTTTGTGTGTGGCTGCGGAGAGGGCGCCGTCGGCGAGCTGGCCGTTGGTTAGCTGCTGCTGCTGCTGCTGCAGCTGCTGCTGCTTCCACTGTTCGAAGAGCAGCGCAGCAGCTTTCGAAAAGCCCAGCGACAGCAAACTGCGCTGCAGCTGCTGCACCTCTTCGCCAGTTAGCTGCTGACAAAACAGCCGCCCAATTTCCATATTAAACCGAAACATCAGACACAGCAAACCCCGCAGCTCCAGAAAGGCCTCCCTGCGCAGCAACCGCAGCAGCAAATGCAGTCAGAAGCTGACTCGCAGCAGCAGCAGCAGCAGGAGCAGCAGGAGCAGCAGCGGCAGCAGGAGCAGCAGCGGCAGCAGCAGCAGCAGCAGCAGCAGCAGCAGCAGCAGCAGCAGCAGCAGCAGCAGCAGCAGCAGCAGCAGCAGCAGCAGCAGCAGCAGCAGACTTGGAGTCGCAGTCCGCAGCGCGGAACTCCTTGAAGGCGCTGTGCAGCAAGGTGTGCAGCGAGAAGCAAAACAGCTTTTGCTTCTGCTTCGTTTTGAGTGTATGTACAACAGCAGGAAGGCCCAGCAGCAAATTCATCCGCCGCCCAGTGCCCAGCAGCGCCTCCAGCATAATTTCTTTGACAGCAGCAGCAGAAAGCCAGTAAGTTCGTCCCTTGAAGCAGCAGCAGCTCTCCAGCCCCCGCCGCTTGCTGCTGCTGCTGCTGCTGCTGCTGCCGCTCTTCTCCGCGCACAGCGCCACCAGCTGCGCTCAACCAGCAACGCACCCCACCAGCAGCAGCAGCGATGCGCACAGCAGCAGCAGCAGCAGCAATACACACAGCAGCAGCAGCAGCAGCAAATTCCACACAGAAGCAGCAGCGCCGCAGACACCAGCAGCAGCAGCAATAGACACAGCAGCAGCAGCACCGCGAGCAGAAGAGCAGCAAGGCGGGAAGTCCGAGGGTTTAGGGTTTAGGGTTTAGGGTTTGTCGGACGAGGTTTTCGAGGTTTTCTGCTCTTTCCGCATCGACATCGAGAGTCTTTTGTTCTTTTGCTGCAGCATTTTTTTGTTTGATAATATCTGCTTTTTTTAAAGCTGGACTTTTAGGGTTTTTGCGCTGCTTCTCTGCTGCTGCCTTCTTGCTGCTGCTGCTGCTGCTGGGCCTGCCCGCCGCCGCCTCCTGCTGCTGCTGCTGCTGCTGCTGCTGCTGCTGCTCTGCTGCTCGCCACGGGTGGTTCACGTGGTTCACCACAATGTTGAAGTGCAGCGGCTGCGGGCAAATCGACTTCGCCATTCGCGTCACATTTCGCAGGTTTTGCTGCAGTCTGCAGCAGCAGCAAATCAAAAATAAATAAACGAATAGATAATAAATGATAAATAAATAATAAATAAATAATAAATTAATCTTTATTTGGGCTTTTTCAGCTTCATTTTGATGTGCTTTCCTGCTAAAGTCGCACAGAAACGGCGTAGGCCCAGGCAGCAGCAGCAGCAGCAGCAGCAAACCAAGGAAAAGGGCTCAAACAAGCAGCAGCAGCAGAAGCAGCAAACCAAGTGAGAGAGCTCAGCAGCAGCAGCAGCAAACCAAGGAGAAGGACTCAAGCAGGCAGCAGCAGCAAAACGAATAGCGCTCAGCGCAGTAGCAGCAGCAGCAGCAAAACGAAACTGGTTCAGCGCAGCAGCAGCAGCAGCAGAAAAGGAAAAGGGAAATTCAAAACACCGAGAAAAATGAACTAATTGAAACTGAAGAAAAGCAGCAAATAAAAACCGGCGAAGCAAAATGAAACAAATTCTAAAAAGCAAGAAAACTAAAAAGAACAAAACAAACACAAGTAAATAAATAAAACAAATAAGCAAATGAAACAAATGCAATAAACCAATTAAATAAATAAACGAAATGAATTAAACAAACAAACAAATAATTAATTAATTAATTAAACAACAAATAAGTAAATAGACAAATAAATAAAAGCACCTTCTGCGGACTCTGGCTGCCCAGAACTTTCTTTTTTCCTCTCCATTCATCTTTTCCATTCGCTGCAGTTCTGCGCGCGTGGGCACTCGGGACTCATCTTTCGCGAGAGTTTCTTGCAAAATCTGCAATTAACGCCGGAAACAACCCCAATTTCGATTTAATTTAATTACATTTGATTTTGTTTTGTTTTATTTCACCAAATTGTCCAAAAAATCAAATTTACACCCCAAAATCCAAGAGTTACGCAAACCCGGAAGCCCGCACAACTCTCACGTGTATAGGCAGCCCTCAGGTGTACGCGCATCTCTCCGGTGTACACGCAGCTCTCAGGTGTATACGCAGCTTTTAGATAAATGCAATGCTCTCAGGTGTATTTGTATCTTTTAGATAAATTTCAGGTGTATCTGCAGCTCTGGGGTGTATCTGCAACTCTCAGCTGTATCTGCAACTCTCAGGTTTATCTGCAGCTCTAAGGTGTATCTGCAGCTCTGAGGTGTATCTGCAACTCTCCGCTGTATCTGCAGCTCTCAAGTGTATCCGCAACTCTCAGCTGTATCTACAGCTCTCAGGTGTATCTGCAAATCTCAGGTGTATCTGCAGCTCTCAGGTGTATCTGCAGCTCTCAGGTGTATCTGCAGCTCTGGGATGTCTGTACAGCTCTGGGGTGTCTGTACAGGCGTACCTCGGCAGGGGCATCAACAAAAGAAACATTTTCGGAAATTCTTTTTTGGTGAATTTGATTTCGGATTTGAAGGACTTTTTGGAGTGTATAGACAGCTTCTCCCTTGAGCAGCTGCTGCTCGTCTTCGGAGTCGGAGGCTGGCGTTTCTGCTGCAGTGTCTTCGCTGTCGCTGCCCTGCTGCTGCTGCTGCTGCTGCTGCTGCAGCAGCTGCTGCTGCGTCTCCCGCTGCACCAGCTGCAGCTCCTCCCCATCTGCTGCCAGCAGCACTTTCGGCAAAGCCCCATTTGGTGCTGCTCCAGCTCGCAGCCGCAGCAGCAGCGAAGAAGGCAGCTCCAGCATGTTCACTGCGGGCTCCTGCTGCTGCTGCTGCTGCTGCTGCTGCTGCTGCTGCGCTGCGGGCGGCCGCCGCGGCGGCGGCAGAGCTGTGGGGTCCTGCAGCAGCTCCTTCAGACTCTGTAGAGACACCGGAAAGAAAGAAGTTTCTAAAATCTTATTTTTGTCTCCGCTGCAGCAGCGGCTCCAGCAGCTTTCTATTTCTGCTGCTGCTGCAGCAGACACTCCTGCTGCTGCTGCTGTTATTTCCCACTTCCCGCTGCGCCGCGCAGCAGCAGCAGCAAGAGCTATCAGCACCAGCAGCAGCTTCCCGTCGAAGAAGTCCGCCAGCTCCTGCCCGTCCAGCAGGCCCAGCAGCAGCTCCCGCTGCTGCTGCTGCTGCTGCTGCTGCTGCAGCAGCAGATAGTCGTTGAGCCGCGTCAGCAGCAGCTCCGCTTGGGAACAGAAAAGCCTCAAAGGCGCATAAAGAAATTCTGTTACGAATTCGCATTTGCTGTAGCAGCTGCGGTAGCCGCTGCTGCGCTGCAGCAGCAGCAGCTGCTGCTGCAGCGCTGCTGCCAGCAGCAGCAGCTTGCCCACTGCAGCAAACTGCAGCAGCTGCTGCTGCTCCTCTTCGCTCTCTGCGCTTTCGCCCTTCAGGAATTCGAAGAAGAGTTCCACCAAGAAGAAGCGCAGCGGGGCTGTGGGGCGCTGCTGCTGCTGCTGCTGCTGCAGCTGCTGCAGCTGCTGCAGCAGCTTCTCGCCCTCCCGCTGCTGCTGCTCCCCCAACGGGGGCGGCAGCAGCTCGAGCTCCTGCAGCAGATCCCTGTGCTGCTCCAGCCCCCGCTGCATCGGACACTGCTGCTGCTGCTGCTGCTGCTGCTGCTGCTGCGCGTCTCCCCCCGCCTCCCCTCCCTCCTCCACCGCGCCGCCGCCGCTGCTGCTGCTGCTGCTGCTGCTGCTGCTGCGGGCCTCCATGAGGCGCCAGAGGTTGGCGCCTGCGTAGCAGGAGACGGAGGGGGCGAAGACTTTGGTTTGTTTGAGATTTAAATTATTTAAAAAGGAAACAAAAAGTCCCAATTTGCTGCATGCAAGACACAGGGACTGCAGCAGGAAGGAGGCGCAGCGGCAGCTGCCTCTGCGGATGTCTTTGAGGGCTTCTTGCTGCAGCTGCGCGGCCTCCAGGCCTGCTGCTTCTCCCGCTGCTGCTGCTGCTGCTGCTGCTGCTGCGGGCTTGCTGCGCTGCTGCGGCGGGGCCTCGTCGCTGCTGCTGTCCCCGAAGTCCCCCTCCAAGGCTTGCTGCTCCTGCTGCAGCTCGAAGACATGAATGTCGTTCAGCAGCAAAAAGAGCGGCTGCTGCGCTGCAGCAGCAGCAGCAAACTCGGGGCCCCACCAGTTGTCCAGCGCGAGCACCGGGACGCCCTGCTTCTGCAGGTGCAGCAGCAGCAGCTGCTGCAGCAGCAGGAACAGCGGGTGCACTGCAGCAGCAGCAGCAAAGGCGCGGAAGAACAGCACTTTGAAGTGGCCACCGGCCTGCTGCAGCTGCTGCAGCAGCAGCTCCGCCTGGTACAGCAGCCGCAGCGGCTGCAGCCCCCGCTCCACGTCCAAGTCCAAGTGCTGCTTCTGCAGCAGCAGCAGCAGCAAACCATCTCCAGATATATAAAATAAATATCCCCCCCCCAGTTCCTCCAGCAGCTCCGCGCGGTTTTGCTGCAGCAGCGAGGCCCAGGCTTCGAGCCGCGGCAGCGGCTGCAGCAGCAGCGCTGCTGCTAGCTGCTGCGCTGCAGCAACTTCCGGCCCCACTTCCAGCTGCGCCTCGATCTGCAGCAAACCTGCTGCTTCTCCTTCTCCTGCTGCTCCCTCATCTTCCCTTCCTGCTGCTGCTGCTGCTGCCACCGGCGCGTCGTCCCCTGCTGCTGCTGCTGCCTCCCCCAGGCCCTCTTCGAACGCCCCCGCCATCTTCCCACACGCGCAAAACACCCTGCTGCTGCTGCTGCTGCTGCTGCTGCTGCTGCGGTCCGGAGCTGCCGGGCGGAGCCCGCTGTCCGTACACCCCAGCCCGCAGCGGCGCTGCTGCTGCGGCGGAGGCGCTGCGGAGCTGCTGCTGCTGCTGCAGACACCTGGCAGCAGCAGCAGCAGCAGCAGCAGAGCGGAACCGAAGCAGTGGTGCAGCAGCAGCAGGCTGAGCGGCTTGCTGCTGACTTAGAAGAAAGCCCGAAGCAATTTGCTGCTGAGACAAGCAGCAAAAGAAAATAAGAAAGAAAATAAAAGTTCATTAAAGAAAAATAAGACAGCCAGCGGCACTGCAGCGGCGACAGCCGCAGCCGTTAGCGAGCGCGGGGAGTTTTGCTGCTGCTGCTGCTGCTGCTCGAAGAAGATTCAAGAATCATTGCTGCTTCCCTGCTGCTTCAGCTGCCTGCCCACAAACACACAAAGCCACAAACAACTCTCGAGCAGCAGCGCAGGAGCCAGTCAGCAGCAGCAGCGCAGCAGCCCCACGCTGCTGCTGCTGCTGCTGCTGCTGCTGCTGCTGCTGCAGCGGCCCGTTCCCACGCGCTGCTGCAGCTCGCGTATAACTTTGAGTCTTTTTTTTACTTTTTTATTTATTATTTCTTTCCAACTTTTTATTTCTCTAAATCTGCTGCTGGGGTTTAGCTGCGCAGCCGGCGCTCTTGGGTCGAGCAGCACTAGCACCAGCAGCAGCAGCTGCTGCTGCTGCTACTGCAGCAGCAGCTGCAATACTTCGAGTTAAAGAGAAAGCTAAAAACAATTAACTAAAACAGAAACTGAGAGGCTTTTCTCTCCCCCGCAGACAGCTGCGGCGTTGAGGTGTACGTACACCCCAACTACTGCTGTCACCGCAGCAAAGTGTAAAGTCGAGCAGCTTTTCAGATAATGAATAAATCACTTTTAATTCTTTTTCTTTTTTGATTCTTCTGTGAAACAAAGGCCCTTCTCTCACCTTCTGCAGCTCTAGGCCGCTGAAAAAGCTGCTGCAGCGCAGTAGCAGCAGAGCAGCAGTAGCAGCGCAGCAGCAGCAGCGCAGCAGCTGCAGCACAGCAGCAAAAACAACTTTCCGCCTTTCCTTCGTTTCACCGAAGCAAATGCCACTTTCTTTTAGGCAACAGAGAGCAGCACATGCGCCTTTATTAGGCTAGGGTTTAGCTAGGATTTAGCTAGAGTTTTGCAAAACCGTAGCTAAACCCTAGCTAAACCCTAGCCTCATAAACCCTAGATAAACCCTAGATAAACCCTAGC
>NW_013543356.1:239861-254176 GCF_000499545.2 Eimeria tenella | reverse complement strand
GTCCGGCTCATCTCTGTCCTGTTTGTATGAGCTGTGCCACTTGCGTCTGGCCTCAGCTGCGCTGACGCGTATTTCATGGAGACTTTTTTTCAAGGCCTCGTGCTGGGCTGCAAGTTTTGCCTGTTTCCTCTTCATTTCGTCCCGCTCGATCTGTGCCAGCCTCTCTGCCTGTGCGCACTCCCTCAGTCTGCTCTCCGCTGCCTCTTTGTGGGCTCTGAGTTGTTTATTTTCGTTCCGCAGCCGTTCCACGGTCTCCTCAAGGTCGGTCATTTTCAAGTCTGAGACATGGCGAGTAGCGCTGAGCTCCTGATAAATTGCTGCCCTGGCTGAGTCGGCTGCTGCGAGCTGTTCTGCGAAGTGAGACTTGAGATTATCATGCTCCCGCCTGAGGGTCTCCATCTCATCTTGCACTTCTGCCGCCTCTTTAGTTTTTCTGTCCAAATGCCGTTTGAGCTCCTCGAAGGCGTTGCTCTGCTCTTCTTCTCTCCTCTCTCTTAGCCTCATAAACCCTAGATAAACCCTAGATAAACCCTAGCTAAACCCTAGACAAACCCTAGGAAGGTAGAAGCCAATAAAGTAGGCGGCAGCAGCAGAGGAGGTCTGCTCTAAAACGGAAACAGCGGCAGTAGCAGCAGCAGCAGCAGCAGCAGCAGCAGCAAGAGAAGAAAACATTGACAGTTCAAATGAACCGACAAACAAGGGAAGGCTTTACTCAAATGCAAACAACAACGATGTGAGGGTTGCTGCCACAGCCGTAGCTGCTCCTGCAGCAGCAGCAGCTGCTGCTGCTGCTGCAGCAGCTGCAGCAGCTACAGCACAACAGCAACTCTGGCTGCGCCTGCGCAGGTCCAGAACTTATGCCAGTTGTGTGCACTTTCGGGCCATGCCCAAATTGCAATCTGCAGCAGCAGCAGCAGCAGCAGCAGCAGCAGCAGAAGCAGCAGCAGCAAGTAGCTTCTGATAAATGCTGCTATGCAATCACTGCAGCGAAAGCTGCTGCTGTGCTGCTTGCAGCAGCAGCAGCAACTCCTGCTGCACCTTCATCCTGCAGTCCGAAGGAAGGGGGGAAGGGAGAAACTTCTCCAGTTTGGGTGCTGCTGCTGCTGAAGCCTGGAACTTTGCTGCTGCTGCTGCAGTTCTGCATTTGCTGCTGCTGCTCAGATCTGTTCCTTGATGAACTGGACGGTGTTGCTGACGAGGATGGGGAAGTTTTGCTGCGTCAGGAAATCGAAATGCCTCAAAGGGAATTCTTTCAAAACCATTTTGCTGCTGCTTTGCTTCTTCTGGTGTCTAGACACCAGATCTCGAATGGCCTCGATGGGGCACACGGTGTCTATGGACCCGGCGATCAGCAGGGTGGGGATTTCGAGGAATTCGGCGGCCAAGTCTGCGGAAAAAAACGCAAAAACAACCAAATAATCATTTGATTCAATTTAAATAGACTAATTTCCACTTCTTTGTTTAGTTTCGCGAGGATCGGCGGCAGTTCAAGTTCGCGCGGCCGCCCGCGCCGGCAGGTGTCTGTACACCTGAAGGCCGCGCGGAATTCAAATTCAAGTTTCGGCTAATCTGCATTTCTGGCGGTCATTCCTTTTGAAAATGAACAAAACTTGGCGCATAAATGATAATTAATTTCGGAAATGTCGAAAAAGAAGGAGAAAAGAAGAAGTTTTCCGGAAAAACTTTCAGCTTTCCACTTTTTCGCGCACCTTCCACTTCGAACCGCGAAAGCCAAAAGAGCGATCTCGCCGCCAATTTGTTTTCCCAGGCCCCGTCGACCACTTGGCCTTTCAAAGGAGTTCGAGAGGCCCAAATTTGGTGTTCGTTGCTCTCCAGCTGCATCGCACTGATGCCGCTGCTGCTGCTGCTGCTGCTGCTGCTGCTGCGCGCCAGAGGGATGTACACCGCACTCTCAGCTGTAAAGACACTCCGCACCAGGTCCTGCACCACTGCGAGGCCCACGCGCGCCGTCTCCAGCAGCCCGCGCTCCTGCAGCAGCAGCAGCAGCAGCAGCAGACGCAGCACAGGAAGCAGGCTTAAGGCAGCAGCACAAGGCTTCGCATGCAATAAATTGCGGAGAACTGGCGTTTTTCTCTCTGTGCTGCTGCTGCTGCTGTGCAGCAGCAGCAGCAGCAAACTGCGGCAAAATGCGGAAAACGAATGAAACAAAGCCAAATCGACTGGAGAACATCACCCAAAACGCCTGCCACTGCGACAGCCGCCGCTGCTGCTGCTGCTGCTGCTGCTGCTGACCTGGAGGGCCTTGCTGCTGGTTTTGCTGCCGCTGACGAAGGGAATGGCAGCAACAACAGCTTTGATGCTGCTGCTGAGGGGGTCTTTGCGTCTGCAGAGTTCTGCTGCAGCAGCTAAGACGACGCCGCCGCCGAGCGAGGCCCCGTAGAGTGCCATTTTGCTGCTGTCCAGTTTGCTGCTGAGGGGCCCCGGGGCCCCCAAG
Organism: Eimeria tenella; assembly: GCF_000499545.2. Taxonomy (NCBI): domain Eukaryota; phylum Apicomplexa; class Conoidasida; order Eucoccidiorida; family Eimeriidae; genus Eimeria; species Eimeria tenella. Next base: position 251,721 of record NW_013543356.1, on the reverse strand, counting down.
TGCTGCAGCAAAGCTGTCAAGTCCTCCACTTGCTGCTGCGGCACTGCAGCATGTCTTGGGAGGCCCTCGGAGACTCCCCAGTGTCTGTAGTCAAACAGAACTGCAGCAAAACCTTCCCTCGCCAGCGCCAGCGCCAGCGGCACCATCGCTATGTCCTGCAGCAGCAGCAGCAGCACCAGCAGCAGCAGCAGCAGCAGCAGCAGCAGCGGGGGGCGGTTGGGAAGCGGGGGAGAGAAGCCGCGCGCCGCAGTCCGCCCGCCGCCAACAGACCCGCACGCGCTGCAGCAGCACTCCCAGCAGCAGCAACAGCAAAAACAACGGCAGCAGCAGCAACAGCAGCAGCAGCAACAGCAGCAGCCGCAGCAGCAGCCGCAGCAGCAACAGCAGCAGCACCTTCTGGACACCCAAGCCGTAAGCAGCAACGACAGCAGGGGGCGGCTTCGCGAGGGGCTGCGGGGGGACGAAGAGCCAGCAGTGGAGGCGTTTGCCGTGGGACAGCACGGAGAAGGTGATGCGCTCCACTCCCTCCACCTGCAGCAGCAGCAGCAGCAGCAGCAGCAGCAGCAGTGGTGGTGGGGGAGCTCGAGGGGTCCAGGCAGCACGTGGAAGCAAAAAAAAAGGAAAAAAACGGGAAAAAAGGGGGGAAAATGAGGAAAATCGAGGCAGTGCCGCTGCTGCTGCTGCTGCTGCAGACTGCCGCAGCAACACACAGCCCAGAGAAGACGCTTCGAATGAGCTGCGGAGCCTTTTGCTGCCACGAAGCGAAAACTGTAACAAGAACAGCAGCAGCAGCAGCAGCAGCAGCAGCAGCGAAGGCACCGCGGCGGTGCCGCAGCTGTTTCGGCTGCGGCGGGGGGCGTTCTGTGCGAATCTGTAGCAAAAAGAAATAGCAAAAATGAATTTGAAAAATAAAAAGAATTACTTTTGTGATGGTCCCGTCGGGGTCTTGCGGAAGCTTGTGTTGCATCGGAGCTGTAGTGACACCCGGATCGAGGCGGAGCGCCAGCAGCAGCGCCAGCAGCGCCGCGAGCGCCGCTGCCACAAATTTAAATCCCATTTTAATTTAAATATTGATTTAAACCTTTATTTATTCTTTTATTTCTTTCTATTTCCTTTTTCAGCTTCTCCCCGCAGCAAAAATGCATGCGCTAAGACACTTCGGGGCTGCGCCGAGGGGGCGGCGCCGCAGAGTTCGGGTGTACATACACCTCAGCTTCTACGCTTTCTTTTTCTTCATTTCATTTTGCTTCACTTCCTCCGTTTGCTGATGGCCTCGAGAAGAGCTGAATCAAATTAAATTAATTAAATTTAATTATATTAATTTAATTAAATCAAATTCATTAAATTAAATGGTTTTTTCTGAAATGAGAAGTACCCTCGGAAACTCCAGCTGTCCAGACACCCCAACAGTCGACTGCGGTCGCAGGGCGAAGGCAGGCGCAGCACCTTCGGCTTTTGCTGCTGCTGCTGCTGCTGCTCGTGCTGCTGCTGCTGCTTTGCTGCTGCTGCTGCTCGTGCTGCTGCTGCTGCTTTGCTGCTGCTGCTGCTCGTGCCGCTGCTACTGCTGCTGCACTGACGAACTACGGCTTCGAGGTTTGAGGGCTGGGCCCGAATTTTGTGCTGCTGCTGCTGCTGCTGCCGCTGCCAGTTTTGCTGCTCCTAACAAGTTATTGGACTATTTAACAAGTAAATTAAAAGTGAAATAACTTCAAAATGAAATTAAATAATAAATTAATTTTCTTCTGTCCATTTGCTTCAGCAGCAGCTGCTGCTGCTGCTTCCCCAAGTGCACCTAAAAATTCCAAGAAGATCCGAAAGCAGCAGAAGACACGAAAAGCACAAACGCCACTTCCCATTTGCTGCAGCAGCAGCAGCAGCAGCAGCAAATGCCGCTGCTGCTGCTGCTGCTGCCCTGCTGGCAGCGCTGCACCTCCACGGCAAAGGCAAGTGCTGCTGCTGCTGCTGCTGCAGCTGCAGCACCGGCATGTCTGCTGCTGCTGCAGCTGCAGCACGGGCACGGCTGCTGCTGCTGCGCAGGAGGCGAAGCTGCTGCCGCTCCCTGCCTGACGCTGCAGCCAAGGCGACACTGCTGCTGCTGCTGCTAAATAACAAATTCTGCTGCTGCTAGCAGCAAGCACTGCTGCTGCAACTAAATAGTAATATCTGATGCTGATAACAGCAGGAAATGTGCTGTAGATGCTCATGCAGGCGGAGCTACTGCTGCTGCTGCATCTGCATCTGCTGCTGCTGCATCTGCATCTGCTGCTGCTGCTGCATCTGCTGCTGCTGCTGCTGCTGCTGCTGCTTCACGCAAGACATTTGCTGCGCCATGTTGTGTCATCGTCTGCGTCGGAGTCTGCGTCGCTGGACTCCTCTTCTGCTGCTGCCTCCATTTGCTGCTGCTTCTCTTCCTTCACTGCTGCTGCTGCTGCTGCTGCAGCAGCAGCGCTGCCGCCCTGGTCAGCCGGCTCGGTCTTGCACTGCTTCGGCTGCTGCTGCTGCTGCTGCTGCTGCTTGAGGGCGAGGGCGCGCTGCTTGAGGGCGTGGAGCTGCTTCTCGATTTGCTGCTGCTCGGCCTGCAGCAGCAGCACTTGGCCCACAAAAGCTTTTATGTCTTGCTGCACTTGTGCTGCTTCTTGTTTGCCTTCTTTAATATCTGCTACTAGCTGCCGCTTCTTTTCATTTAGCTGCTGCTGCTGCCGCAGCAGCTCCGAAGGCCCCACTTCCCCTCTTGCTGCTGCGTCTTTGTCGAAGTCGTCGAAGAAGCCCCACGGCAGCTCGCCCTGCTGCTGCTGCTGCTGCTGCTGCTGCTGCTGGGCCTTGCGCTTCCTCTTCCCCTTCGCTGCAGCTTCTGCTGCTGCTGCTGCTGCTGCTGCTGCTTCGCTCCGCAGCCGCGCCACCTCCTGCGCCCGACGCTCCTGCTGCTGTATGCGCTCCTCCTCCACCAGAACCTCGCTGCAGCAAAAGCAAACACACACCCTTTGCTGCTGCTGCTGCTGCTGCTGTTGCTGCTGCTGCTGCGGGTTTTGCTGCTGCTGCTGCGGGTTTTGCTGCTGCTGCTGCTGCTGCGCTTTCAGCAAGCCCGCTGGTGACCAGAGAACAGCAGAGAGGCCCTAGGGAGCACTGCGAAGGATTAGGGTGTAGGGTTTAGGGTTTAGGGTTTAGGGTTTAGGGTTTAGGGTTTAGGTTACCTGTGGAGGGCCGTCGAGAAGGGACTGTACCAGCGCGACTCATCAATAGCCGTGGAAAGCTCTAAGCTGCTCACGATGAAAGAAGTTGCTGCTGCTGCTGCTGCGTCCTCCTCTGCTGCTGCTGCTGCTGCTGCCTGCTGGGGCTCTTCTTTTGCTGCAGCTGCTGCTGCAGGAGCTGCTGCGGCGGCAGCGGCTGTATCCGCTGCTGCAGGTCCAGCTGCTGCTCCGGCTGCCGCATCCGCTGCTGCAGACGCTGCTTCTGCCGCTCCTGCTGCTGCTGCTTCTCCTGCTGCTGCTGCTTCAGCAGGAGCAGCAGCAGCAGCAGCAGCACCTGCTTCTGTATCTTCTGTCACATCGGCCACCAGCGGCTGCAGCAGCGACTCATCTGGCTCTTCAATTTCGTAGCCCAGCACTTCCTCGCTGTCGTCCTCCTCTGCTGCTGCTGCTGCTGCTGCTGCTGCTGCTTCGGGCGTTGGGGGTTCGCTGTCTTGCTGCTGCGCAGCACGAGCTGCCTCTTCGGGATCATCAAAGAAGTCTGGAGGAAGTCCATCAATTCCATTAAATTCATTTTTTTCTTTTTCTTCTTTTTCTTCTTTTTCTTTTTTTTCTGAAAGTTCTTCTTCCTCATCGCTGTATCCCTGCAGCACCTGAGACGGAGCTTCTGGCTGCTTGGGAGCAGCAGCAGCAGCAGCAGCTGCTGCTGCTGCTGCTGCTGCTGCTTCGGCTTCTGCTGCTGCTGCTGCCTCTGCTGCTGCTTTTGCTGCTGCTGCTGCCTTCGCCCGCTCAGCTGCTTCCCGCTGCTGCTGCCGCCGCAGCTTCTCCTGCCGCATCAGCTCCCTGACGGAGGGCATTGTGGGGTGTCTGGGGTGTACGTACACCTGAAGAGGCGCAGCAGCAGACTGCAGCGCAGCAGCAAGTCGGGCCAAACGGCCATCGCCTGGAGGAGTATTAGATGAAGAGCAGCAGCAAATTCAACTTTAAATTGCTGCTGCAGCTTGCTACAAATAATATTTGAAAAGAAACCGCTGCTGCAGGGCCCCGGGGCTGGCCTGCATGCATGCGCTGCTGCATGCGGCAGCAGCAGCAGCAGCAAAGAACAGCAGCAAAGAAGAAGACAAAAGACCTTCTGGACCTCCAGAAAACTTCGCAGCGGGATAGAGTGTATGCACACCCCAGGAGCTGTGGAAGACAGCAACACACGGCGTGAGGCTCCCGCAGAGCAGCTCTCTTCACTTTTGCATTTTGCAGATATTTCTGTCTTCCTTTTTTCGATTTTTTGCAGTACTTAAATTTATTTTGCAAAATAAATTCAAGTCTTGCGAAGTTTCCGGCTGAGGGCTCGCGAGGGGCTGCTTTTCTGCGGGTTTCCGGCGAGCTGCCGGGAGGCGTTCAGGTTCGTGTTCTGCGGGTGTCTGTGAAGCTTTTTTTCGAATTTTCAGGCGCTAATTGGCGAAGAAGTCATTTAAACTTGAATTTAAATTAAAATGGAACTTGTTTACGCTGTGGGGAGCCCCGAAGGGGCCGCGTGCGCCTTGGTAGCTTCTTACGCGTTTCCGCCGGGGTCGATGGTGATCAGCGCGCTGGGGGCGAACGCGGCGAAAGCAGCGGGCCAGGTGGGGTGGTCGGTTTATTTTTTCTGCAAATTGAAATTAATTCATCTTTTTAAAATCATATTCAAATTTGTGGCGCGTTTCCCCCGTCGGAAAGCCGCGATCTGCCGCCTGCGCCCCGGGTGTACAGACACCTCGCCTCTACACCCCCGACGGCGAACTCCACGAACCCGTCACTATCATTCATTATCTTTGCGACAAGTCGGATTCACGCGAAGTTCTTCTTGGTCCAGAAAAGAATATTCAGGCCCAGGTTTGCAATTTTGCAAATTATTTCCAAACTCCCTCCCCGACTTGAAACTCCAACTCAAGCTTCTTCCCGTTTTCTGCAGCGCCGCCTTTTTTCCACTTTTAATGATCAGCAAAATAGTTTCGCACTTTTACTCAGAAGTTTCTGGGAGAATAAACCCTTGTTTCCGCTGCTGCTGCTGCTGCTGCAGGCGGAAGTGGACCAGTGGTTCTCTTTCTGCGCCTCGCGCTGCTTCCAGATTGCCAGCAGCAACGACTTCAACGAATTCAACACTGCGCTGCAGCTGCGGACTTTTCTTTGTGGAAATAATCTGTCTTTGGCGGATCTCGTGGCCATGGCTTCTTTGTACAGTGCCATGGTGAGTATATTTGCTGCTGCTGCTGCAGCGTGAGCGTCATCAGCAGCGGCGCAGCAGCAGCAGCGGGAGGCCGCGCGCACCTCTGTCGTTTCCTCCGCCTCCCACACGCCCTTTGCTGCCGCTGCTGCTGCTGCTGCTGCTGCTGTGCAGAGAAGAGCCTCTTTGAAGGAACTTCAAGTTTATAAAAATGTCACGAGATGGTTCAGCCACATGCAGAATCTGCCAGGTGGGTTTGGCTTGCGGTGTACGTACACCTCAGCCCCTGGCCTCGCCACGGCTGGGACCCACAGCTGCAGCAATTCCTTTCTCTTTGCTGCTGCAGCTGCCTTTTATTTAGCTGCAGCAGCAGCAGCAGCAGCTGCAGCAGCAGCTGTGGAGTTGTTTTGTCTTTGTTTTCAGGAATTAAAGAGCAGCGGGTGCAGGACTTCAGCAAAATAGAACTGCCCACAGTGAGTTTAATTTATTTTTATTTTTAATTTTTTATTCAATAAAACTGCTTTAATTTTATTTCCAAACTTTTAATTTAGTCAGAACGCTGCAGCAGCAGCAGCAGCAGCAAAGACACCACTTGCTGCTGCTGCTTTTTACTTTTATTCTTGCTGCAGTCCTCCCCAGACGAGCTGCTGCAGGCGGCGAAGGCATTGGGGCCTTCGGGGAAGGAGGAGCAGCAAGGCAAGCAGCAGAAGCAGCAGCAGAAGCAGCAGCAGCAGCAGCAGAAGCAGCAGCAGCAGCAGCAAGAGGGCGGCAAGGCGGGAATTGAGAAGCGGGGAGACGCAGCGAGCCCGCAGTCCGCCGCGGAAGACAAGAAGAAGAAAGGAGCAGCAGCAACAGCAGCAACAGCAGCAGCAGCAACAGCAGCAACAGCAGCAGCAGCAGCAGAAAGGCCAGTGGATGACCCCATGCGTCTGGACATGCGAGTGGGTTTGGTGCGGAAGGTGTGGAGACACCCGGAGGCGGACAAGTAAGTGGGCAGATTTTGAAAGGCAAATAATTCCATTTTTTGATTAATTGTGAATAATAAATGCAATTATTTTGATTTAAAATAATTATAAATGGTGGATAAAATTGATTTATTTCAAAATGATTCAAAAAGCTGAAAATTATTCCCCGAAATGCTCCCAGCAGCCCCGGAAGCCTGTTCTGCAAGACAGATCCGATCTTCTTCATTTTGCGTCTTTTCCGGATTTTTGAAAAGCCCTGAGGATTCTTTTTGTTTTCATTTATTTATTTTTGCATTTCTGAAGTTTTAAAATCAAAAATAAAAAAATAAAAATAATTCAAAACTGTTTCGCCGCGAGCGCGGACGACTGGGGTGTCACTGTCGGCAGCAGCAGCAGCAGCAGCCGCCAGCCGCTGCTGCTGCTGCGATCTCTGCGATCTTGGTTGGTTTTCTTTCTTTTTTCTTTCTTTTCTCGCGTTTAATGGTTCATTTTACGATTTAAAGTCGATTTAAATCTTTAAATTTTCGAATTTCGCGTTTTTTGCTCGGAGGCTGTACTGCGAGGAGATCGACTTCGGGCCGCTGGGCGTGCGCCAGATTGCCTCGGGGCTGGTGCAGCACCTGCAGCAGCAGCAATTCGAGCAGCAAAAAGTAATTGTGCTTTTTAATTTAAAACAAAAAGCCCTTCGAGGTTTTAATTCCCACGGAATGGTCTTATGCGCAAACTCGGCGGACAAGACCGCCGTGCAGCTCCTCCAGCCCCACCCCGACACCCCTGTGAGTCCTGCTGCTGCTGCTGTGCTGCTGCTGCTGTGCTGCTGCTGCTGTGCTGCTGCTGCAGCGCCTCGCTGCTGTGCTGCTGCTGATGGTGGTGGTGATGATAGTATTGGTGCTGCTGGTGCTGCTGCTGATAATGTTGCTGCTGCTGCTGCTGCTGCTGTAGCTCTTGGTTGCTTCTCTCGTTTAAGGCTTAATTTCAAATTATATAAAAGTATGCAAATGTGTTTTTTAATTAATTTAAGTTTGCTGCTTCATTTAATGGCATTTGTTTTTAATTTGTTGAAAATAAACTGGAATTTGATAAATGCTTTATTGAATTTCAAATCAAATCCCAACTTCACATTTAATTTGCTGCTGCTGCTGCTGCTGCAGTTGGGAGAGCGCGTTTATATTGAGGGCCTTTCTGGGGAGCCAGATGAAGTGCTGAGCAGCAAAAAGGGAAAGGACACATTTGCTGCTGTGGCTCCAGTAAGTTCTTTTCTTTCAAAACAACTCAACTTGCTGCTGCTGCTGCTGCTTCAGCAGCAGCAGCAAGCGCTGGGGCATTGGGATTCAATTTAATTTCATTTGGATGTCTTTTGCTTTTCTGCTGCTGCAGTTCCTCAACACAAAAGATGACTGCATTGCCTACTTCAAGGTGCAGCAGCAAAAAGTGCAACAGCAGCAGCAGGAGCTGAGGAAACAATGAGCTGCTCCCGCTTGCTGCTGCTGTTCTCTGCTGCTGCTGCTGTCCGCTGCTGCCGCTGCTGCTACTGCTGCTAAGTGCTATTTATTTTGTTTGTTTTTTTGCTTCAGGACTTACCTCTTGTCACCCCACAGGGCCCAGTGCGCTGCAGCAGCATCAAAGGCGGCTTGATTTCCTGAAGTTCAAATTCTGCAAATTGGAATTTAATTGCTGCTGCTGCAGCGAGGAGAAGAAGAAAACCTTTTTGATTATTAAATTGTTTTATTTTTGATTTAAATTGAAAAGAAAACAATTTAAATTCAAAAAGAAGAGAGCTCTTTTCCCAAATCCAGTTGCTTCCCTCGGTGTCCAGGGAGCAGCAGTTCAACACTGGAAAGCAGCAGCAGCAGCTGCTGCTGCTCTTTCATTTCGGAGTTGAAATATTTCAATTTCAATTTTAATTATTTATTTTAATTTATATTTGCAAAAGCAGCTTATTAATTCTGAGTTTCCACTTCAGATCTTAGGCGGGAGTTTCTACAGGCCGGCGGTTTGGAGTGTACGTACACCTCAGGAATGCGCGCCGCAGTTTTCAGATTTCCGTTTCGCCACAATTAACAATTTGGATTCAAAAAAAGCAGAAAAGTTTTTATTTTTGCTTTTTATGATAAAGTTTCTCATTTTAAACTCCATTTCGCGCTATTTCCTCTTTAGCTTCGCCCTTTTCAGCTTCCGACCTCTCAACTTGAACAGTGAGCCTTTGCACCTGCTGCTGCTGCTGCTGCTGCGCAGCAATTAGCTGATTTCGTTTTCCAGTGTCAGCAGCAAGCGTGGAACTTGAGAAGTACTTGGATCTGGCGCGGAGTTGCATTCCGGCGAGTTGGGCAGCAGCAGAATCGGATTTGACAGAATGGTAATTTTGATTTATTAAAGTTGAAATAAATGTTTTGAATTCTAGTTCAGGTGTATCGACATCGTGGAGGCCCTCGCCGGCCAGCAGCAGCAAACAGAAACTTCAGGTCTTCTCACTTTTAAAAAAGTCAAAAAACAAAAAGCGGAAAACAAAAGCAGCAAAGGCAAACGCCCTTCCAACAAGAGACGCAAGTGCAAAACACAGAAAGACAGCAGCAGCAGCAGCAGCAGCAAGAGCAACAGCAGCAGCAGCACCAGCGGCCATAGCAGCAGCACCAACAGCAGCAAGACCAGCAGCAACGACACCAACAGCAGCAACGCCAACAGCAACAGCAGCGACGGCAGCAGCAGCAACAGCAGCAACAGCAACACCGACAGCAGCAACACCAACAGCAGCAACACCAACAGCAGCGACGGCAGCAGCAGCAACAGCAATAACAGCAACGGCAGCGACGGCAGCAGCAGCAGCAGCAACAGCAGGGACGGCAGCAGCAGCAACATAAGTAACAGCAGTAGCAGCGACGGCCGCAGCAACGACGGCAGCAACACCAACAACAACAGCAGCAACACCGACAGCAAGATCAACAGCAGCGACGCCAACAGCAGCGACGGCCGCAGCAGCAACAGCAACAGCAGCGACGGCAGCAGCAGCAACAGCAGCAACAGCAGCAGCAGCGACGGCAGCAGCGGCAACAGCAGCGATGGCCGCAGCAGCGGCGACGGCAGCAGCAGCAACAGCAGCAGCAGCGGGGGCGGAAAAGAAGCAAAAGACCTTCTGGAAATAAAAAAATAATATCTTCAAAAGGATTTTTTCTTTTTCAATTTAAAAAGACCCCCAAGAATTGGCAGTTCTGCTGCTGTTCAAACTGGATTTGCTGCTCGCCTGCAGCAGCAGCAAATGGAAGTCTGCAGCAGAAGCAAACTGCTGCTGCAGAGGGCCTTGGGAGGCTTTGTGAATTTGCTGCTGAGGCCATTCACTATTTGCTGCAGAGCTGCCCCACTCGGAGGACTGCTGCTGCAGCGCAAGCAGCAGCAGCAGCAGCAGCTGCTGCTGCTGCTGCAGCGTGCTGCGCTGCTGACTGGAAGGTGCTTCTGTGCAGCAGCAGAGCAGCAAACTGGAACCAAGCAACTGGAGAGTAATCGAAATTCAATTAAAAATGTTTTTTGAAAAGTTTCTAAGCCTTAAACCCTAAAAGGTAGTTTCAGTTGAGGAGAAGAGGATTTGTTTCTGCTGCTAAAGCAGCAGCAGCGGCAGTAGCAGCAGCAGTAGTAGCAGAAGCAGCAGCAGCAGCAGTAGTAGCAGAAGCAGCAGCAGCAGCAGCAAAAAGGCCAATGGTGGTTAACAGACGAAAACTGCAAGTGTACAGACACTTGGGCTTATGCGATTGCATGCGCAAAGATTAAAATAAATGGCATCAGAAAGTGAAAAGTAAAAATTTTAAAATAATTAAACAATTTAATTTATTTCTATTTTATGTTTTATTTTTCTTTTCAAATGCAGTGTTGGCAGCAAATGGCAGCTGTTGATGCCTGCGTTCAACTTTTCACGTTTTGATAATCTCTTTTTATCTTCTGTGTCTCACTGTGAGTTAAGATGCATCTTTTTTGGAATAAAAATAAACAAAAGTCTTTTAAAAACAATTTGTTTTCTATTTTGAAATTAAATGCCTTTCTTTTACTCCGGATTCGGCGTTGGACATTTTGTGGAAGCTGGCGGCGGTCAGGCTGTGGTGTATTTACAGCTGGGAACGAGCGCGGCGGTGGAGCTAGGAAGCGGAGTTTGAAAGGTAATTTGAATTAATTTTTTGTATTTTTGAATGAAGTTTGAATATGATTTGAAGAAGTGCAAAATAAAAGAGAATGTGGGGGGAAAAGGAGAAAAAGGCGCGGCGAGTCGCTGAATCGGCGAGTTGAATGGAGTTGAAGTTGGGACCAGCTCAGAGGCGGGGGGGCTGATCTGGAGTTTGCGGGAGTTGAAACTGCAGACAAAAGACTAAAAGAGTTAATTAATTGCTTTTGGATATTAATTAATGGCTTTGCGGCATTAACTTGGCATTTCCGCGCAGCTTTCCGGATTTCAGGAACTGGCGGGCGCATGCAGCGGGAGCCGCGGAGAGCTGACGGTGTACAGACAGGGCGGCAGCCTCTGGAGGCGCTCTCCAAGGGCAAAAGGATTCTTTTCGAAAAGGCTTTCCGACTGCAACCCAGCTTGAGCGGAGCAGCACTCCGCGGCGCAGCTCGGCGCGGCTTGCTGCTGCTGCTGCTGCTGCTGCTGCTGCAGGGTCGGCGGCGGGGTGCTGCTGCTGCGGTGCTGCTGCTGCGGCGCGGGAGTTCGAAGCGCTTCCCGGACCCGACTTGGCGCGCGGGTCCGCCCGCGGAAGGCCCGGGAGGCCCCGGAGCGAAACCCCGTTTTAGGGTTTGGCGCGAAACCCTGTTTCAGGGTTTGGCGCGGAGGCCCCGCAATGCCGTTTCCGGCGGCGAAGCTGCTCAGCGTGGCGCTGCGGCAGCTCTCCAGGCCCGTGGCCGCGTGGCTGCAGCGCGCTGCAGCAGACAGCCCCAGGTTCAAACTTGCATGCGTTGCTGCTGCCAACTGCTGCTGCAGCTTCGAGCAGCAAGTTCTCCACAGCTTCTACCGCAGGGCCTTCGCCCCCAAATTCCTCCCCAGGCTTTCTGAGGACAAGGCCGTGCGCCTGGGCGCCTCGCTAATTGGCGAGGCTTTCGTCTTCGCCGTCGCCGGTCGGCGTTTTTGTTTTTTTTGTTTGCTTTATTTGCTTTATTAGCTTTTATTTGCTTTTGTTGCCGTTTGTTTCCCTTCATTTGCTTCTATTTCCCTTCGTTTGCTTTTGTTTCCCTTCATTTCCACTTATTTCCATTTATTTACCTTCATTTCCACTTATTTCCATTTATTTACCTTCATTTCCATTTATTTCCATTTATTTCCATTTATTTCCTTTTTTCCCGTTTTCCCATTTATTTCCCTTCATTTCCGTTTTTCCCCATTTATTTCCCTTATTTCCCGGTTTTTTTCATTTCTTTCCGGTTTTTTTTCATTTGCTTCCGGTTTTTTCCATTCATTTCCTCTTATTTCCTCTTATTTCCTTTTATTTCCTCTTATTTCCTTTTTTTTCCTTTTTTTCTTCGAAATCCAAAAAATC
>NW_013543356.1:235681-239761 GCF_000499545.2 Eimeria tenella | reverse complement strand
GTACGTACAGCGCGTGCCGCCACCTCTGAAAGTCGGATTTTTTGGATTTAAAAAGAAATAAGTGGATTTATTTATTGCTTTTGTTTGTTGTTTGCCTTTTTAATGCATTTAAACCCTTTTTTGACTCCAAATTCCTCCAAAATCCCCCTTTTCTCCGCAGCCACTGCACTCGCCGTGGAGTACCGCCGCAGCGCACTGAAAGAAGCCGCGAAGGAAAATCAGCTGCAGAGCCGCCTGATGACTCTGGAGGTAATTTTAAACTCCACCAGCAGCAGCAGCAGCAGCAGCAGCAGCAGCAGCAGCAGCGGCAGCAGCAGCAGAAAAGGACGCGGTGGAATAGCACAGCGAGGCGTAGCGGGTTGCCAGCTTTTGCTGCTGCTGCTGCTGCAGTGTTTGCTGCTGTAGTTCGAATTTGAAACCCCAGAAAATGAAACGAAGCAAATAGCATCAAATTAAATCGAAGGAATTAAATTAAACCAAATGAATTAAATTCGAATCAAATTAAATCAATTATATCAATTAAATTAATTAAATTAATTAAATTAATTAAATTAATTAAATTGAATTCGAAGTTTGGTTTGCTGCTAGGCCCAAGTGCTGCAGCTGCAGCAAGAAAACGACAGAATGCTGAAAAGCATTTTTCCCGACGACAAATATGTGCGATCAGCAATTGACATTAATTACCAAGAAGAGGGTAAATAAATAAATAAATAAATAAATAAATAAATAAATAAATAAACAAATAAATAAATGATTAAATTGATTAAGTTAAATAATAAATAGTTAAATTAATTATATTTATTTGTTGGATTTAAAATTCCGCTTTTGAACTGCTGCGCAGGATGGTTCAGCTGGCTGGCAAAGCGGTTTTCTGCTGCTGCTGCTGCAGCAGAAACTGAGGAAGAAAGTAAACAATGAGTGTGCTGCTGCTGCTGCTGCTGCTGCGGCAGCAGCAGCACTTGCCCTCTGCTGCTGCTGCAGCAGCAGAAACCAAGTAAAAGAATAAACGCCAAGTGTGCTGCTGCTGCAGCAGCAGCAGCAAAATACTGCTTCAGTTGGACTCTGCTGCTGCTGCTGCTGCTGCTGCAGCAGCAGCAGAACGAGAACACTAAATGCTTTTTGGAGTGAAAAGAACGCAAAGACCTGCAGTGTACGTACACTGGAAACGGCGGAATTCATTTTACGTGTCTTTTTGTCTTTCAAAAAAAGAAAGAATCAAAAACCCCCTTGAGCTGCTGCAGCGAGGGTTTAGGGTTTAGCGTTTAGCAGTGCACAATCTAAGTGCAGAAAACCCCGCGAAGAAGGCCATCAAGGCCCAGGCCTCTGCTGCAGCACCGCCCCCCACCCCCAAGGGTTTAGGGTTTAGGGTTTAGGGTTTGGCCGTGCATGAGTTAGTGCAGACAACCCCCTCGAAGCTGCCATAAAGGCTCGCGCCTGGCTGCTGAGTGTTTAGGGTTTAGGGTTTAGGGTTTGGGGTTTAGCCGTGCACGAGTTCCACGCAGAAAACCCCCACGAAGAAGACCACACCGGCGCGAGCCCTTCCCGCCCCCCAGGGTTTAGGGTTTAGGGTTTAGGGTTTAGGGTTTAGCCGTGCATGCGGTAGGTGGCGAAAAGCCCCGCGGAGAAGGCCACGGAAGCCGACGCCTCTGCTGCCGGCGCGCCGCAGGGTTTAGGGTTTAGGGTTTAGGGTTTAGGCGTGCATGAGTTACATGCAGAACCCCCCCACAAAGAAGGCCACGGAAGCGCACGCCCCTGCTGCCGGCGCGCCGCAGGGTTTAGGGTTTAGGGTTTAGGGTTTGGGGCTCAGCCGTGCATGAGGTAGGTGGCGAAAACGCCCGCGGAGAAGGCGAAGGCGAAGGCCGCGGCGCAGGCGCGCGGCGTGTTGAGCTGCGCCTTAACCCACAAATGGGAGCCGACGGAAAAAGGAGGAGCTTCGGAGAACTTGGAGGCGGAGAGGAGTTTGCAGCCGCTGAGTTTGGGGATGTACATGAGGGGCTTGCAGCCTGCGGAAAGCAGGGAAAGCGGCCCGATCCGCGGCTTTCGGGCGCGCTTTTCCGGGAAACTGGTTGCTTTTTGCAAATTGTTGCTGCTTCTGCATTCTTTTGCTGCGTTTCCCGCGGGAATGCCGCGCTTTCCGCGCAACGCGAAAGCTGCACGCCGCCCCCGGGTGTACGTACACCGCGCGCGCGCCGCGGAACCCGGAAAGCTGCGCTTTCCGGCCCCAATTCGCCGCGCTCCGCGGCGCTTTTCCAACGCAATCAACGGGACTTCAAATTAAATTGCACAACAAAGAAATTAATTCCAAAAACGGACGCAAACTCACCGTTCGCCGCCTGGTTCTTCAGGTCGCACCACGGCTGCGTCTTGCACTTCCCGCAGCTGCACCACCAGTACACCTGAACGCACCCACGTCCAGTCCCCGCTTTCCCTCCAGTCGATTCAATCTTTACTTCAATTAGTTCAATTAGTTCAATTAGTTCTTTTAGTTCAATTAGTTCAATTAGTTCAATTAGTTCAATTAGTTCTTTTAGTTCAATTAGTTCAATTAGTTCAATTAATTCAATTAGTTCTTTTAGTTCAATTAATTCAATTAGTTCAATTAATTCAATTAGTTCTTTTAGTTCAATTAATTCAATTAGTTCAATTAGTTTAATTAGTTCTTTTAGTTCTTTTAGTTCTTTGTTCAATTAATTCAATTAGGTCTTTTGTTTCAATTTATTCCATTCGCTTCGTTCAAATTGATGCACTTCAAATCTCTGCTCCGCACGTTCCACGCTGCAGCAGCAGCGCAGCAGCAGCGCAGCAACAGGCTGCGAACTCAGCCCGCAGCTGCTGCTGCAGTGCGTGCTGCTGCTGCTGCAGTGCGTGCAGCCGCTGCTGCAGCAGGCAGCAGACAGAAGCGGCTGCTGCAGGTGACCTGCAAAGGCGCTGCTGCTGCAGTGCCTGCAGCTGCTGCAGCAGCAGACAGCGCGCAGAGCTGCTGCTGCAGGCAGCACACGCACTTCCTGCTGCAGTGTGCGCCGCTGCTGCTGGCAGCAGCACGCACCGCTGCTGCCGCAGGCAGCGCGCCCAGCCGCTGCTGCTGCTGCAGACTTGCTGCAGCAGCAGCAGCAGCAGCAGCAAGAGTCTCACCTTGCCCTGCTCGCAGTAAACCCTATAAGGGTTTAGGCTGGCGGGCTCTGGCACTCTGTCGTGGGGCCACCAGTCGGTCCAGACCATTTTGAAGAAAAGAAAAGAAATGAAATGAAGTAAAATAAAAAGAAAATAAAATAAATATAAAATAAAATAAAATAAAAAGAAAAGAAAAGAAAAGAAAAAGAGAAGAAAAGAAAAAAGAAGAGAAAAGGAAAGAAGGAAAGGGAAAGACGGGGGGATCTGCGGGTTCTGTTGTCTCTTTTTGAATTCTTTTTTTAATTTTTTTTATTTTCTCTTTTAATTCTTTTGTTTTCTTCTTTTGGACGCCGCAGCAGCAAAAGAGCAGCAGCAGCGGCGGCGCTGCTGCCGCTGCTGCTGCTGCTGCAGCGCATGCAGTGGCTGCCGCAGCGGGTGCTGCAGCGGCTGCTGGGGCTGCTGCTGGGGCTTTGCAGCCTTTTTAAACTTTTAATTAGCAACTAAGCAGCAAAAAGTAACTAATTTAAACTTTTAAAAAGAAATAAAATTCAAACTTTTGAAAATAAGTAAAATTCAACTTCCGCTCTTCGCTGCTCCGCAGCCAACGCGAGGTGTCTGTACACCCAAGAGCCCCTGCGAGCCTCTCCGCAATTCTCTCTTCCCCTTTTTTTCATTTCTTTCTTTTTTCTTTCTTCCGTTTTCCATTTTAATCCACTTTAACTCCAGATTACCGAAAAGACAACTGGTTTTTGGGGGTGTGCTGCTGCTGCTGCTGCTGCTGTTGCTGCTGCTGCTGCTGCAGTCGCCGAGAGAAGCAGCAGCGGCAGCTAAGAAGTTAAATCAAAATTGAAATTTCGAAAAATTCAAATTAAAGAATTTCCAAATATTCTTCAATTGAGCAAAACCCACTGACACCGCTTCCAGGGCTGCAGCAGCAGCCACTGCAGCAGCAGCAGCAGCTGCTGCTGC
>NW_013543356.1:216186-235581 GCF_000499545.2 Eimeria tenella | reverse complement strand
AGCAGCAGCAGCAGCAGCAGCAGCAGCAGCTGGGGCAGGGAGGAGGGCAGGGGGAAGCGGGCGGGGGCGCTGCAAGACATGCTGCGGGTGCAGGAGAAGCTGGAAGCAGATGTGCTGCTGCTGGAGAACAAAATCTACGAAATGGAA
Source organism: Eimeria tenella (assembly GCF_000499545.2). Lineage (NCBI taxonomy): Eukaryota > Apicomplexa > Conoidasida > Eucoccidiorida > Eimeriidae > Eimeria > Eimeria tenella. The sequence goes on along the minus strand of NW_013543356.1, from coordinate 235,434 downwards.
GGAAACTATTTGGCAGCAACAGCAGATGTTGGAAATATGATTCGCGGCTGGGAGGGCTACATATGTGCGTGGCGCTGGGGTGTACGTACACCGCAGCGGGGTGCACTACGCGCGCGGCCCGCGGCTGCGGTGTACGTACACCTCGCGTGCGCGCGGCGAAAGCTGCTCCGGGCGCCGCGTTTTCGCGTTCGTTTCCATTTATTTCGATTTGCTTTTGTTTGTTTTTGTTTGCTTTCCATTTTAAACCCTTTTTCGCCGAAAATCCGAATTTCCACTCCCTTTCCACTTTTTGCATGCAGCCTCCGCCACCAAGACCCGCCGCCCCGCAGCCAAAGCTGCCGGCGGCGCCTCTGCTGACCAAGAGCGTTTGTTTTCCCTCACCAGCTCCACCAGCCGCGCCTCCCGCGAACTCACCTCCGGTCTGCTGCTGCTGCTGCTGCTGCTGCTGCGAGTGCTGCTGCTGCTGCGAGTGCTGCTGCTGCGAGTGCTGCTGCTGCTGCTGCGAGTGCTGCGAGTGCTGCTGCTGCTGCGAGTGCTGCTGCAAGTGCTGCTGCGGCTGCAGCGGGCAGCGGGGCGACGCGTCTGCTGCTGCTGCTGTTTTGCTTTGGGGTGCGCAGCAGCAGCAGCGGCAGCAGAAGACCCGGAGAGGCCGCTGCTGGGAGGCCCGAGCAGCAGCAGCAGCAGCGCGAACTGGAGCAACGGCGCTGCTTCTCAAGTCTCCAACAGCCGCAACTCTGCATGCAGCAGCACAAATGTAAAAGGAGCAAAAAGACTTCCTTCGCGTCTCGGAGCTGCTTCGAGTTCTTCCAAAGGAGCTTCCAGCAGCAGAAGCTCGTCAGGAGCAGCAGCAGCAGCAGCAGCAGCAGCAGCAGTGCCTGCGGCCCTCGCTGCAGACCCCGCAGCGGGCAGCGCCTGCCACGGCCGCATGTGACAGCGCCCGCAGCAACTCGCGGCTGCAGCAGCCGCTGCAGCAGCAGCAGCCGCAGCAGCAGCAGCAGCAGAAGCCGCAGCCGCAGCAGTAGCACCAGCAGCGGCTGCTGCTGCTGCAGCAGCGGTTCAGGACGTTTGTGTTTAGATGCTCAAGACAAAGTGAAGGCAAACTGTTGAGGCGCTGCAGCAGCAGCAGCAGCAGCAGCAGCATTTCGAATGTGCTGCAGTGCCTGGATTGGGGTGTAGATACACCTGAAACACTTTGGACTCATGAAGATGAGAAAATTCCTTTCCTTAAAATCTTATTTTTGCGTCTTTTTGTGAGCCGTTTTAGGGTTTAGGGTTTAGGGTTTAGAGTTTAGGGTTTAGGGTTTGATCGTTTTTGTTTATTTGTCTGAGTGGCTGCGGTAGTCTCTTTTACAACAAAATGAAAACAAAGAAATTAATGTTCAAAATTTGATCTGAAGTTTATTTTCGTTTCTCTTTTTACTTCAAGTGCTTTTGCATGTACACATGTATTTGCATGCAAGTATTGAACATGTACATATACATAATACAAATATATATAGATATATATATATATAAATATATAAATATAATTATATTTTAAATATATATACATATATTTATGTTTTAAATAAATAAATTTAAGACTTTGTTGGATAATTGGCAGCTGCGATATACACTTCAGCGCATGCAGAAAAGAAAACGGAAAAATTCAACTTGAGCATTGCTGCAGCCCTGAGGCCTCGAAAAGCTCTTTTTGTTTCTTGAATTAATTTTTAAATTGAAAGAATCTTCTGTTTAATTCAAAAAAAATTTTTTTGGCTTTCGGCGATTCGAATCTGCCGTTTTCTTTCTGCGGCGTTGAGGTGTACGTACACCTGAGCTGCAGGCGCTTCAGGTTTCCGTTTTTGCGAATTCGGCGAACTTTCAAAAGTTTTCTTTTCTTCTTTTATTTTATTTATTTTATTTTGCGAATTTATTTCGAACAAACTAAATGAACTGAAGAGGAGTGTCGTTTTGTTGTCTGCTGCTGCTGCGGCGAGCTGCGCGTACACCCCAGCAGCAGCGGCGGAATCTTCTTGGAAATGGCACTAAAGGGCTTCAAAACATTTAATTGAATTCAAATTTTATTTTATTTTCGAAATTAAATCCAAAATGCTTTTCTTTTTTCCTTTTCTCTTCACTTTCCACTCCCAAGTTGCAGCAAATCCCCTCAGCCCCGATCTGCTCCCCGTCAGCTCCTGCGTGTCAGTGAGCAGCCGCTACAAGCCCTTTGCTGCACAAGTCTGCGGTGTACGATTAATTAATTAATTTAATTAATTTAATTAATTCAATTAATTCAATTAATAAACTAATTAAATCATTCATTCAATTAATTCAATTGATTCAATTCATTTAATTCATTTAATTCATTTATTTTGTTGATTTATTTGTTTTGTTCTTTTGAAGAGTCTGGGCCTCAGGAGCTGTCCCATCCCAACTGGCGTCGAATTTGAATACCGACCTGTAAGTTCCATATTTACATTTATTTGTTTTATTTATTTTTTATTTTATTTTATTTGATTTATTTGTTTATTTATTTATTTATTTTTATTTTGTTTATTCTTTATTTGTTTTAATTCTTTTATTTATTTTGGTTCCTTTATCATTTTAATTATTTATTTCTTTCAGTCCTTTTTTATTCCTTTTAATTCTCTCAACTTCATTTAATTCATTTAATTCCTCATTTAATTTATTCAAGTATTTGATATATTTAATATACTTAATATACTTAATTTAATTAATTAATTAATTAAATTAATTTAATTTTATTTATTTATTTTTTTTTCAAAAGGGAATTTTGAAAGAAGCCCCCGACCCCAAAAGTTGCTTCCGCTCTTTGGCGCTGCTGCAGGCGGCCTTTACCTGTAAGACTTTTACTTTTCCATTTTCCTCTTTTTCTTCTTTTATTGCTGCTGTTGCTGCTGCTGCTGTTGCTTCTGCTGCTGCTTCTGCCGCTGTTGCTGCTGCTGCTGCTTCTACCGCTGTTGCTGCTGTTGCTGCGCTATTGTGCTCCTGTTGCTGCTGCTGTTGCTGCTGCTGCTGCTGCTGTTGCTGCTGCTGCTGCTGCTGTGCAGGCGAGCTGCGACACCCGAAGGACTTCATCGTGCTGCAGCGCAGCGCGAAGACAGCAGCAGTTGGGATTTGTTTGGACTTGTGTTTGCTGCTGTGGAAAGGCAAGAAGTTAATTTTAATTTTTTTTAATTTCAATTCTTTTTAATTTTAATTCTTTTCAATTTAAATTCATTTCAAACAGTTTAAAATGTTTTCAAATATACCTAAATTACTTTCAAGATATATAAATTGTTTTTGAATAAATGGAAATTCGTTTTTGAATAAATTTAAATTCTTTTTCTTTTTTTATTTGCAAACATTTCTGCTGCAGAATGTTCTCCCCACGCGACCTCAGGTATTTAATTAGCTGCTAAAAAGAAAAAGAAAAAATAATTTAATTTTTATATTTGCACTTTTGCTGCTGCTGCTGCTGCAGCAGCAGCAGCAGAACCGATGCAGCAGCAAGACGCAGAAAGGTAGGCAGGCACACGGGCTTTTTTTGGATTTTTGCTAAACCCTAAACCCTAAACCCTCATTAATATTAGCGTATTTTGAATAAAAGAAAGGAATTGAATTGGGAATGAAATTCCCGCGCACTCCATTTAAACTTTATATCAAAATTCAAATTAAGGAATTAAATTGAAAACAAACAAACAAATTGATTAATTAATTATTAATTGATTAGTTAATCAAATTAAATTAAATTAAATTAAAATTAAAAATTCGTTCTCAGATTTTGCCGCTGCGCCGCCCCGCCGGCTTCGTCGGTGCAGCTTCGGGTGTCTGTACACCCCACGCGGTGTCTCGGCAGCTCGGACATATTTCCGGAAAAAGAATTCAATTGGAAAAAAGATTTTAATTCTCATTTATTTCTTGTTCTTTCTTTCTTCAACTTCAACTTCCGCCACGCGCTCAGACTCCTGCTTCTTGCTGCAGGTCCGTCTGCTGCTGCTGCTGCTGCGCTGCTGCCGCTGCGCTGCTGCTGCTGCTGCGCTGCTGCTGCTGCTGCTGCTGTTTGGGCTCTTCTTTCGCAGTTTGATCGGCGTTTGCTTTTTAATTATTTACTTTGTTTTATTATTTGCTTATTTGTTTATTTAATACAATTATTGTATTCATTTTTTATTTTATTTTATTTATTTATTTATTTATTATTTCAATTAATTCAAAATCTTCTCTTTGCAGCCCTCGGCGCCCTCCTCTGCTGCGCTGCAGCGCTCAGCGGCTTCTTCGGTAAAAAGCAATTCTTCAAATAATTAAAATTAAATTAAGTTGAATTAAATTAAATTAAATTAAATTAAATAATTATTTATTATTATTAATTAATTAGTCATTATTACGTTTTCTTGCTGTGTATTATAATAATTATTTATTGTTGTTGTTAGTTGTGAGTTGCAATTAATTTGAATTAAATTTTTTTGTTTTCTTTTCAGGAAAAAACAAAAAGGCCTCCAAGTTCTTTCGAAAGTTTTTCGGGGTGAGGCTTTAGGAGATTTGTTTATTTTATTTTATTTTATTTTATTTTATTTTAGTTTTTTTTATTATTTAACTATTCATTATTTAGTTATGAATTACCTTTACTTATTGTTTAATTGCTGTTTGTTCGTTTATTATTAGTTATTATTTATTATTTTATAATTGTTGAACAAAATGGAACAAAGAGTGAATTGTTTTTTGTAGATTTGATTCAAATTTAATTAAAGTTGAATTTGAAAAAAAGATCTTTTCAAATCAAAAAAAGAATTTTAATTAATTTAAAATCAAAAATAAAAATAAAATCGCTCAAGTAGAAAACCGTTTTAAGGAGGACCAATCGAAGTCTTTTGAATTAATTTCATTAAATTGAATTTACTTTAATTTCAATTTAATTTTAGTTTTTTATTTTAATTTATTTTTATTTTTATTTTTTATTCTTTTTTACAGGACTCGCAAATGGATTTCGACTTGGAGCTGGAGGGCCTCTAAAGAATAAAACGAAAATAAAAAAATTAAATTAAAATAAATGAAATTAAATAATAAAATAATAAAAATGAAAATAAAATGAATGGCGAAGTGCAGCAGCATTTTGCGGGTGTGCATGCGCAGTGTACGTACACCCCAGCAGCTGCTGCTGCTGAGGCGTTTTTTGAGTCGAAAACTTTCTTTTGCAAAAATAAAACTAAAACATATTTGTCTTCTAAACCCTAAACCCTAAACCCTAAGGGTTTATATATATTTATTTTGTTTTAAATTCGCTTCATAACTGCATGTGCTACAGCGCTCAGGTGTATGTACACCACGTGGAAGTGTGTGCGCACTGCAGCAGCTCTTAGTCTTTCCAATCAGCTGCTGCTGCTGCTGCTGCTGCTGCTCAACTGCAGCAGCAGCAGCAGCAGCAGAAGCAGCAGCAGCCGCAGCAAAGGAAACAAAAGAATGAATTAAAGAAGAGTTTCATTGCCATTTGTTTTTCAAGCTTGTCGCTGGACAAAACCGAGAAAAGACAAATAAGAATTCGACAGCCAAAGTGCAGCTGCTGCTGCAGCGGGGTCCTTCAACGGACTTTCCCGACTAAATGGCCACAAACGAAAACAATAAATAATAATAAATAATAAATAATAAATAATAAATAATAAATAATAAATGATAAATAAGAATAAAAGAATAATAATAAACGCAAAAAAGAAGAAACGGCGGAAAGCGGATCTGCGCGCGAGTCGCGGGAGCTGGGGTGTACGTACACCTCAGTCGGTGCGCACGAGTTCCTGCGGCGGCGTTTGCTGCATTTGTTTTTGGATTTCTTTTTGGAGGATTTGTTGGAAGCAGCATTTATGTTTATTTGTTTTTGCATTTGTTTTTGCATTTGAGGACTTTTGGGAACTTTCAAGTCCCATGTAAGTCCGCAGCTTCTGCTGAATCGCGCTGTGCTGCAGCGCAGCAGCAACGCGGCCGCGCCCGTGCAGAATGGCTTCCGGGTTCACCTTCCGCGCGTGGCTTTGCTGCTGCTGCTGCTGCTGCTGCAGCAGCAGCGGCCCCATCAGCGGCTGCGACTTCACGAAGCTGGGTCTGCTGCTGCTGCTGCAGCTGCAGCTGCGCTGGCGGGCGGCGGCGGCGGCGGCGCTGCCGTGGGCGGCGGCGGCGCAGCAGCAGCAGAGGTCGCCGCCGCTGCAGCAGCAGCAGCAGCTGCTGCTGCTGCTGCGGCGGGCGAAGGGGCCCAGCAGCTCCGGGACCTCCAGCTCGCCGCTGCCGATCTTCATGGCCAACTTGCAAATGTCGAAAGCAGCAGCAGCAGCAACAGCAGAGTCCCCCTTGTAGTCCGGATGAGCAGCAAGACAAGCTCTCAAGAAAGCAGCATCTGTGGGGAGAATGCCGGAAGTTCGGAGGTAAATAAAGTTGTACATTTCCATGAAGCTTTCGAAAGCAGCAGCAGAGCAGCTGCTGCTGCTGCGCTGCTGCAGCAGCAGCAAACGGCACCGCTCCAGCAGCGCGGGGCCCCTCGGCGGGTCGCCCTGCTGCTGCTGCTCCCCGAAGAGAATGGAGTGTACAGACAGCTCCGCAACAGACTTGTCTCTGGAATTCTTCTCCACTTCTTTTCGAAAATAAAACTTCTGATTCAAAACTGAATTCAACTTTGCTGCTGCTGCCATGTTTTTGTCGTTCAGGCTCATCGGGATGTACAGCTCAATGCCCTCCTCCTCAATCAGCTGTACAGACACCAGCAGCAGCAGCAGCAGCAGCAGCAGCAGCAGCGGGGGAGCAACATGGGCGAAATTGCAGCTTCTGGCGATCGACACATAACAATTTGAAATTAAAATTAAAATTAAAATTAATATTTGTACATCATGTAGGCCCAGGAATGCATTTACTTGAAATGGCGAACAAGGGTTTAGGGTTTAGGGTTTAGGGTTTGCCACCTCAACAGCCGCAAGCCAACACCCCCCGGCAGAAGTGTACCGCCTCACGTTAGGGTTTAGGGCGTAGCTGGGAAGGGTTTAGGGTCTCGCTTTCAGGGTTTAGGGTTTAGTTTCCAAGGGTTCAGGGTTCAGGGTTTAGTTTAGGGTTTAGGGTTTAGGGTTTAGGGTTTGGGACGGACGTGGACAAGAGCTGCAATCAAAATGATGCATGCGGCGTTTTCGAAGTCGGTGATTTGAATTTCGGGAGTTCGCATTTCGACTCTCCATCCGATGAGGTCTTGGGGTTGAACTGCAGTTGAATTTCGGGAGTTTTTGTCGGAACTTTGGGGGTTTTTGTCGGAATTTTGGAAACAAAAATGATTTTCGGAACCATTTTTGGTTTTCTTTTCGAATTTGGAGTCTTTGGAGGGTTTGAAGTGGAGTTTGGGGCTGCTTTCCGCGGTGTTCAGAAACTGCGGCGGCGGCTTGAAGCGCACGCCGTTCCAGTTGGTGCTTTGCAAGTTTTCAAAGTCCTCCGGACTTTCAAATGCTGCTGCTTCTTCCAAAGTCCAATCCAAATCTCCTTCTGCAATTATTTCTTCTTCAGTTTTTCCTTTTTGCAAAAGCCGATCTTTGAAGATCACCAGCGGGTCGTGCACAAACAGAAACGCGATGTGCCGCGCCAGCACCGCGTCCACCCCGGACTTCACCAGCGCCTCAAACGCCTTTTCGTTTACACTCACCTCCACGTCGTTCAGCTCCTCCAGTCTCTGAACAACAAAACTGGCAAAAAAAGGAACAATTCGAACAGAAAACGACAAAAAACGAGAAAGAATTGGGAAAAAAGCGAGCATTCAAACAAAGACAAAGCCGCACAGAAACGAACCCAAACGACCCCGGAAGCCCAGCTGCTGCTGCTGCGAACCTCCGCGAAACTGAACGGAAAAAGAAAGGGTTTAGGGTTTAGGGTTTGGGGCTTGGGTGACCTCCGTGAGGGCTGGGCTGTCGCTGATGTAGAGGGAGTTGGAGGAATATCTGGACTTGGTTATTTTTTGCTTTTCTTCTGGCTTTCTGCTGTCGACGGACATGCTGATGGTGTCCCAGCGGGTGTCAGTGGCAGCGACGCAGCCGCGGAGGAACGGCGTGGCTGCGGTGATCTGCGGAGTCGCACCGGAAAGCTGAGCGATCTGCATGGAAAGCGCGGGGATCTTTTCGAAATTCCTTTTCAAAGAGACAATAAAAGGGTTTTGCAAGTCTAAAAAGCCAAAAGTTTCCGCGAACTCGGGTTTTTTCCGGGTTTCCAGCACCCACCGACAGCAGCAGCGGCGCCAGCACGATCAGCTGGTCGTACAGGTAACGCGCAGCAGCCAAGTTCTTGGGCGAAAACGTCGCTTGAACGCAATTCATTCCCATTCCAAAACACATTGCGTCCATATAAATGCAAAGATCTGTTTGTTTCCGCAAGTGGGGGTCTTCGGAGGGCCCCTCGGGGTTTCTGCACAGCACGCAGCTGCGCCCGCCCAGCCGCAGCTCCACCAGCGCGTCTTCGATTTGCTTCCGCGTTTCTCCACTTTCTCCGCCTTTTATCTTTTTAATTAAACTTTCTTTTCCATTTAACTCGCCAGAAGGAACGCTCGGAGTGTTCCGGTCCATGTACAGCGGCACCAGCGCCTCCACTTTGCTGCCGCGACGCCTGCGCCCAGCAGCAGCAGCAGCAGCAAATGTTCGGCAATTAGCCAAGAATTAAAGTCAAATAAGTCACTATAAACAGCAAATTGTAACTGTCAAACAAGTCAAGCAACGGGGAAGAAGACAAACTTCAAAAATAAAAAATATCAAAAAGATGCAAATTGAATAGTGGGTGCGAAGACACCAGGGGCCAGCAGCAGCAGCAGCAAAAAAACTAATTAAAATAATAAAATTAAAAATTAAAAAGAAATTTAAATTATGAAAAATTAAACACTTCCTATGGCAGCTGCAGCACATCCAGCTCTGTTTTCAAACTCAAAAATCACACCGGCAGCAGCAGCAGCAGCAGCAGCAGCAGCAGCAGTAGTAGTAGCACAAGCACAAGCAACAGCAGCAACAGCAGTAGCAGCACAAGCCGCAACAATAGCGCCAGAAGTAGCAGCATCACAAGCAGCAACAACAAAAGCAGCAGCAACAGCAGCAGCATAGCGCACAACCAAGAACAGCAGCAGCAGCAGCAGCAGCACAACCAACTAGCAGCAGCAGCAGCAGCACAACGAGCAGCAGCCTGAAGACATAAGCAGCACAGGTTTGTTAGAAATGCTTTAAATTAAAATAAATTACATTCTGATGTTTGCTGTTAAAGTCCCGAAGCGAGGATGGGGGTTTATAACAGTATCCGCTAGAAAGAGGCTTCGGCTCAGCGGGTTCGGGGGACTTCCCTGCTGCTGCTGCTGCTGCTGCTGCTGCTGCTGGGGCGAAGCCCCCCCCGCTGCTGCTGCTGCTGCTGCTGGGGCTTCTGCTGCTGCTGGCTCCTCAACTCCCAGCAAAGGAAAAGAAGGAAGAAATAGAGGAGAAAGACGAGGGCCTAGCCACGACTGCACGCACGGCATTCAGGTGTACGTACACCCCAAACCCTTGTTTGGTTCAGGTGTACGTACACCCCAAACCCTTGTTGGCCCGCTGCGCATGCGTGCAATTTTTCTTTTGCTTGTATATGCATTTAAAGAATACTTTCATTAAATGTAAACTGCAGGCTTTTAATTATTCAAATAATAATAAACCAGCAGCAGCAGCAGCAGCAGCACCATCATCCTCGCCATCGCCAGCAGCAGCAGCAGCATCACCAGCACCAGCAGCAGCACCAACATCACCACCCCCATCAACAGCACCGGCAGCAGCAGCAGCAGCAGCAGCGGCAGCACCACCACCACCACCACCACCACCACCATCAGCAGCAGCAGCAGCAGCAGCAGCAGCAGCAGCAGCAGCAGCACACTGACGAGGAGTTTGCGTCTGCGGCTGCGGATGGAAGGCTCGACGCGGGCCCAGCTGGGGGGCCCCCAGGGCAGGGGGGCCCCCGGAAGGGCCTCGAGCATAAAAGCTGCATATTCGGGCTGCCACAAAGCTGCTTCGAAGTTCTTATTTGCTGCTGCATGCGCTGCAGCACTCCGCTGCTCCTTCGCCCGCAGCACCTCTATGCACCCTGACCCAAACCCAAACCCTAAACCCTAAACCCTAAACCCTAGACCCTAAACGCTACGTTCTTGCGTTCGCAGGGGGGAAAGAGGTAGGTGGTGTGTAAGGGATGGGTTGGGGAAGGTGCTGCACCCTAAACCCTAAACCCTAAACCCTAAACCCTAAACCGTAAACCCAAGGTAGCTGGGCAATTATGTCTGCATTTGAATAGGTGGGATTGTTTGTGGAATTAGTTTAAAGTAATTAAAATAATTAAAGGCTAAAGCTGCCATTTAAACTTTTAATTAATTCTTTTCTTTTGCTGCTCGGAGCTGCCAAGTGCTGCTGCTGCAGCTTGGGGTGTACGTACACTGCGCCTCCGGCGCCAAGCGGATGCGTTTGCTTTCCTCGTCGACTTGCACAATAAATATTTCTGAAAATAAAAATAAAAATAAAACAAATATTAGAATTAAATATTTGAATTAAATTTAAAAGAAATTAAATAAAACAATCCACTCTTCTTCGCCTGCAGTAAAAGCCCCAGGCCACGCGGTGTACGTACACCCGGCACATCAGACTCGCAACTAATATGCATCAAAAGCCAAATTAAGCGTTTTAATTCATTTTAATTCATTTTAATGCATTTTAATTCACTTTAATTCATTTTAATTCATTTAAATCCACTTAAATTGCACTTAAATTCATTTTAATGCATTTAAATGAACATTAAATGACAACGCCGCCGCGAAAAAACGAAATGCGAATTTCTTAAATTTTAAATTGAATTTGTGAGAAAATATGAATTGAAATATAAATTTAAATTAACTAAATTAAAATACATTTTTGTAATTAAAAGCGGAAAAAAAAAGTTTAAAAATCTGCAAATAAACTTTTAATTTCGAGCACGAAAGAATTCGCGTTTAGCTGCTGCGGTGTGCAGACAGCTCGCGCCCAGCCGTGGGGTGTACGTACACTCCACGCAGCAGCAGCAGATTACAAGCTTTTGAACATTTTTTTATTAAATAAATGCATGCAAAATAAATGGAACTATGTTTTATACTTAAATTGAATTGTAACTGAATTTACACTGCAGCTAATTGCAACCCTTCAAAACCTTCAATAAATGCAGCAGCAAATCTGCAACAAAGCAACAAACTACTCAGCGCAGCAGCAGCAGCAGCAGCAGCACGAGCAGCAGCAGCAACACCACCAACAGCACCACCACCACACCACCACCACAACCATCAGCATCAGCATCAGCAGCATCAGCACCATCAGCAGCAGCAGCATCAGCAGCAGCAGCAGCAGCAGCAGCAGCTCACCGAGTTCGTCTCCCCACTTTTGGGTGGCTTGGAAATCTTTGAACTGTTTGAAGAGCAGCAAAAACTGCCGAACTCCGCGGCGCTTGATGGCCGCAATGTAGGGCAAGGACTCGTTCCAGCTGAGGGGTTCGCCGAGGCCCAGAAACCCCATTTCAGGGTTTAGGGTTTAGGGTTTAGGGTTTAGGGTTGGGGCTTAGGGTTGCTGGGGTTCGCCACACACAGGTCAGCCAAGAGGAGTGCCTCCGCAGCGCGGAGAGTACGATAAACAGCCTGCGACCAACAGCAGCAGGAGCAGCAGCAGCAGCTGCAGCGGCAGCAGCAGCTGTACTCAAGTGGTGTTTCTGGCCGCAGCGCCAGCAGCAAGAGAAAAATAAAAGGGAGCTCGCGTGTCAGCCAATGCAGCAGCAGCAGAAGCAGAAGGCGCAGGAGTAGCAGCAGCAGCGGCAGGTGCAGCAGCGGCAGCAGCAGCAAGCCCGCTCGAAGGAATTAAAGTGAGCTGCAGAAGGCAAAGAAAGGACGGGGCGGAAGCAGCAGGAAGTGGGGCTGTTGGGGTGTACGCACAGCTGGAAAGGAAAGGAAAAAGAAAGCCAAGTTGTGAGGGCCCGGTGCGGCGAGGTGTACGTACACTTGAAATGAGTGGAGAGTTTCGGCGAAGGGCTGAAGCGCCGGCGGCGCTCTTCGGAGACGATTTTGAAGAAAAGAAAGTTCTAAATAAAGAAGAAATGATAATTAGTTTGAATAAATCGACAAAATAATAAAAGTGATGGAGAGTGAGGACGGCAGCGAAGGAAATTTGCAGCCGCAGCAGACGCAGTGTCACTTGCGCCGCGGGGCCCCGCGCAAGGCAGAGGCAGGTCCCGGCTGGGAATTTCGCTGCTTTTCTTCTTAAAAATAAAATAGAACTCAATTTGAACCTGTTCAACTTCTTTAATTCGTTCAAAAACGATAAAACGAGAGCAAACGCGAGAAAAAACGACTGGCGATCACTGGTCTTGCAGGACACACAGCAGCCGCCTCTGGGCCGAAGTCTTCAGGCAAATTCGGCGTCAGCAACATTTTTAAAATACGAAAATGAAATGGCAATTAATAGAAATGAAAATAAATCAATTTGCAGCTTTTTCAAAATCGGAAATTATTCAGGTTTCGCGTTCCACGAGGTGTCGAGACACCCGATCGCTGCACCGGTCCACTGCGGTCAGTCCGCCGCCATTTCGAATTTTTAAAATTTAAAAGTATTTTATCTAAAATTTAAATTAAAAAGGGGAAAACTTTTCAATTATTTTCCAAATAGAGCCCGCTGCGATAGCCCGTACTGCCCCTTTCCCACTTCTGAACAGCTGCAGCACGAAAATTGAACAGTTTTGCAAAAACGCGAAAATACAAATCCAGCAAACCCTAAACCCTAATTGAAAGAAGTCCTTTTAATTTCTTTTCGACTTCTTTTAGATCTCCAAACCCTAAACCCTAAACCCTAATCATCTCTGCGAAAAGCGCAAAAATGGAAGTCCAATATAAACCCTGATTAAAAGAAGTCCTTTTAACTTCTTTCCGGCGTTTTTTTAGCCTTCAAACCCTAAACCCTAAACCCTAAACCCTAATCATCTCCGGCAATCCAGAGGCCTCTAGATCGGCATCAGAAAGCTAAGCGAGGCGGGCATCCACACCACCAAACCCTAAACCCTAAATCCTAAACCCTAAACCCTAGATTCTCTGCTTTTAGTGGCTAGACAGCCACAGCATGAATTAAACGATTATTAATTAATTTAATTCATTTGAATTAATTTAATATATTTGAATTAATTTAATTTATTTGAATTAATTTAATTTGTTTGAACTGTTTTAATTTACTTTGTTTAATTCTTTTAATTCATTTGTTTAATCAGCAGCAGCAAACAAACAAACCCTCTGCAGCAGATTTCTTATCTTTTGCTGCTGGGACTCCCTAAACCCTAAACCCTAAACCCTAAACCCTAAACCCTTGGCTGCAGTTACAACCAATGCATTTAAACCCGCAGAAGGTCGTAGCCGCGAGGGTTTAGTGTCTACGATTAGGGTTTAGGGTTTAGGGTTTAGGGTTTAGTGTGCCGCAGCAAAGAGAGGAAATATGCCTCGATGAAATGCCTTAACGGTGAGCTCCAGCCACGCCTTCAAACCCTAAACCCTAAACCCTAAACCCTAAACCCTAAACCAAACCGTGGACTCTAAACCCTAAACGCTAAACCCTAAACCCTAACTTTTGCGTGACGACGCCTCAGATTGAGTCGTTGCTTACTTTGTCTGCGTTTCTCCTCTAGTGCTTACTGTTTAGGGTTTAGGGTTTAGGGTTTAGGGTTTAGGGTTTCGATAGGCTCTTCTGCACAAAACTAAATTTTCAGGTGACCTGGACTCAAAAGAGTTTCGACTTCGGGTTTAGGGTTTAGGGTTTAGACTGTTGGGGGAAGTAATATCTACAAACAGAAGCAGATGCTGCTGGCTCTTGCTTGCTTCCAAAAGCTGCTGCTGCTGCTGCTGCAGCAGCAGCTGCAGCAGCAGCAGCTGCTGCTGCTGTGGCTGTGCTGCGTCTCGTTTTGCTCCTGATGCTGCTGCTGCTGCTGCTGCTGCTGTTGTTACTGCCGCTTTAGCTGCTGCTGCTGCTGCTAATTCGTAGTCTGCTGCAGCTGTTGCTGCTGGCGCTGCTGTTGCTGCTGCTGTTGCTGCTGCTGCTGCAGCTGTTGCTGCTGCTGCTGCTGCCGTCGAAGGCGGCGCTGCAGAAGCAACTACTGAGGCCGACTTCGCCCTGCAACATGAAAAGCCCTTGTCGTTTAGACCTAAATCCTAAACCCTAAACCCTAAACCCTAAACCCTTGAAATCCCAGGAAGACCCGCAGTGACCAGCGCTCACTGGCTGGACCCTGAGACTCAAACCCTAAACCCTAATTTTGATTAAAACCCTTGAAAGAAAACCAGAAAATAAATTCAAATAATTAATAATAAACATTTTTAGGGTTTAGGGTTTAGGGTCTGCGTGGCTGTCTTGAATCTCACTGCTGCAGCGCGGGGCCCTCCACTCAAGACTGGACCCTAAACCCCTAAACCCTTAACCCTAAACCCTAAACCCTAAACCCTAATTTGTGGGTCCCAGACCCCCGAGTGAGTTTCGCGCGATAAAATTGAGAGTAATTTACTTTTTAAAGATGTCTGAAGCCCTAATCCGTAGGCTTCCAACCCTAAACCCTAGACCCTAAACCCTAAACCCTAAACCCTAGCGCGCGCTTGCCGGCTAGCAGAGCACTCTCAGCTCTCGCCGCTGAAATAAACTGTCTTTGTTTCTCTGTTGACTTTTATTTGTTTTATTTTGCCTTTTAAATTCTTTTTGATGCCACACATGCAAACACACAGCAGCAGCAGCAGCAGCAGCAGCAGCAGCAGCATGCGCTGCGTCACTCTCCCATAGAATGTCCTGCAGCGCGGCGGACGGGAATGCTGCGGAGCTCCCCAAGAAGGGGGGCTTTCCTAGACAAGACAGAAGCAGCAGCAGCAGCAGCAGCAGCAGCAAAGTTGACTTCTTGACTGCTGCTGCTGCAGCAAGACCCGAAGGCCGTTTGCTGCTTCTCGAAGCAGCAGTCCTCAGGGGGGAGTACAACGAGGTGTACAGACACCTCAGAAGACTGGAGCCCCTATTCGTGCAGGCAGCAGCAGCAACAGCAGCAGCAGCAGCGGCAGCAGCAGCAGCAGCTGCAGCAGCGGACAGAGGAAGTGAAGCCGCAGCAGGTGCCGCTGCCGCAGCAGCAGAGACGCCCGCAGCAGTAGCAGACTCACCAGCAGCGGCAGCAGTAGGAGCAGCAGCAGATGCACCAGCAGCAGCAGATACAGCAGCAGCAGCAGCAGCAGCAGCAGAAGAGCTTGCTTTCTGCTTCCTGTCTGCTGCAGTGGAGACATGTGGGGCCCTAGGGCGCCGCGAAGAGCAGCAGCAGTGGCTGCTGCGTTTGCTGCAGCATAGCGGACTGATTTCCACAGCCAGCAGCAGCAGCAGCAGCAACGGCAGCAGCAGCAGCAGCGTTAGCAGCAGCAGCAGCAGAGGTGTGCGCCTCTGCCTGGAGGCAGCAGCAGCAGCAAACAATGCTGCTGCTGCTGCTGCAGTGGACGCCTGGTACGTGTGGCTGAAGGCCCGCCTGCATGCAGAAGACTTCAGGGAGGTCAGCAGCAAACTTGCTGCTGCTGCTGCACCTTTGCTGCGGTCTCTCCTGGGCTCGCTGCAGCTCAATAAAGCAGCAGCTGCATCAGCACCTGCAGCAGCACCTGCAGCAGCGCCTGCAGCAGCAGCAGCAGCAGCAGCAGGGGGGAAAGCAGCAGCAGTGCGTTCGCTGGTTGAGTGGTCGGACAGGCCGATATTCTTCGGGCTGCCGCTGCAGCAGCTGCAGCAGCGGCAGCAGCAACTGCTGCTGCTGCAGCAGCAGACACGATCAGCACGCCGCCAAGCGCTGTTCGTCGAGGGTCTCGCTGCTGCTGCACTGCTGCTGCAGCTGTGTGGCTTCAAAGCGGCAGCAGCAGTGCTGCTGCTGCAGGCCCGAGAGCTGCTGCTGCTACCTTCCCCCTGCAGCAGCAGCAGCAGCAGCAGCAGCAGCATCGCCAGGGACTCGTCGTGGGTCCTGGGGGTCCCCAGCGGCAGCAAGGCCTATCCCGCGTTGCAGCTGCTGCACTGCTTGCTGCAGCAGGCAGCCCCAGTGGCAGCAGCCCCAACCCAAGCAGCAGCAGCAGCAACAGCAGCAGCAGCAGCAGCAGCAGCGCCTGCAGCAGCAAGAAGCTGCTACGCCTGTTTGCTCTTCATAGATATGGAAGGGGCCCTCAGTGACCCCAGAAGTCTTCCTTCTCTTTCAGGGCCAATTCCTTTGCTGCTGCAGGAGCAGGAGGGAGCAGCAGCAGCAGCTGGCGCTGCTGCTGCTGCTGCTGCTGCGCTGCAGACGCCACAGGCTGCTGCTGCGCTGCTGTCGCGGCTGCTGCTGCAGCCCCTCATCCCTCACGAGGCCTGCGGGGGGTCTTCTTGGGGTTTGCTGCAGCGGCTGCTGCTGCTGTCGCGCGAGCTGCTGCTGCTGCAGCAGCAACAGACGTGTTTAGCCCTCGGGGAGGGACTGCTGGGGGGCGGCTGCCTTGCTGCTGCTGCTGCTGCGGCGCTGCCCGCGCTGCAGCAGCAGCAGCAGCAGCAGCAGCAGCAAGTGCCTGCTGCTTCCTCGAGGCTCAGGTCTTTCAGCAGAGCCTTCAGCAAGACTGTAGGCAGAGGGGCTTCCCGCGAGGACTACCGGCGCAGCGGCAGCAGCAGCGCAGCAGCAGCAGCAGCGCAGCAGCAGCAGCAGCAGCAGCAGCAGCCGCAGCAGCAGAAGTCTCTGCGGTTCGTGTGGACCAAGCCTGAGCTGGCAGCAGCGCTGCTGGAAGCAGCAGCATGGAGTCTCTTCGACGAGCAGCTGCTGGGCCCCTGCTGCAGCGGGGGAGTGCAGCAGCTGCAGCAGCTGCAGCAGCAGCATCAGCAGCGGAAGACACGGGGCTTGCTGCTCAGCTCGCCTCTTGCTGTGCTGCTGCAGCGAAGGGACCCCCACGAAGAGCTGCCGCGCCTGGCGGAATTTGTTGCTGCTGCTGCCTCGCAGAAAAGCTCCGCGAGCAGCACCCCAGCAGCAGCAGCAGCAGAAGCAGCAGCAGCAGCAAGCAGCCCAAAGGGTGGCGGCAAGAGCTCAGGCATTTTGGATCCTTCTGCTGCTGCTGGCGGGGCCACAGAAGTGCCTTTGCTGCTGCACCAGGGTCTGCTGCTGCTCAGCAGCAGCGGCAGCAGCAGCAGCAGCAGCAGCAGCGTTGCTGGCCGCAGCCTGGGGGTGGTGCTGCAGCTGCTGTGGCTGGTGGATGGCCTGGGGCTGGCGCTGCTGCCAAATGCATGCAGCAGCAGCAGACACAATTGCTGCTTGCCGCTGCAGAAGTGCACAGAGAAGCACAAGAGAGAGTTGCTGCTGAGCAGGGGCCCCTGCTTCCCGCTGCTGCTGCAGCAGCTGCTGGAGGGGGCCCTGCTGCTGTGTCTTTGCTGCGGCGCAGCAGACGCAGCAGCAGCCAGGGCCTACGAGCGCCTCGGGCTGCTGCTGCTGCTGCAGGGGGACCTCAGGAGAGCAGCGGCTTGCTGCTGCTTGTCGCTTGCTGCTGCTGCTGCTCCCCGCCGGCCCTTTTCCTCTCCAGACTCCCCTTCATTGATGTCTGCTGCTGCAGTGCAGCGCAGCTTTGCTGCTCGGCCCCACTGCAGCAGCAGCAGCAGCAGTCAGTTTGCGTCCGCCTGCTCGTTCTCCTATGCTTTTGTTAAACTCATGCAGCAGCAGCTGCTGCTGCTGCAGGGGCATTCGAACGCAGCAAAGTACGAGGCGCTGCTGCTCCTGTGGCAGCACCGCTCTGCTGCTGAGCTCCTCGTGCGGCAGCGTGCAGCAGCAGCAGCAGCAGCAGCAGCACAGGCTAACGGAGATGAAACGCCCTTCCCGCTGCAGCCCCCAGCAGCAGCACGCCCAAGGCCAGGAGCTATGCTGGCAGCAACGCTGCAGCCTCATGACCCGCAGCAGCAGCAGCAGCAGCAGCCTACGCTAAGCCCAAACGCCGCCAGAACAGCGTTGCAGCCGCAGCAGCAACAGCAGCAGCAGCAGCAGCAACAGGCGCAGTCGGACGAGCAGGACTGCAAGCAGCAGCAGCAGCAGCAGCAGCAGCAGCGACAGCAGCAGCAGGAGCAGCAAGAGCACCACCTGCGTCAGCAGCAAAGACAGCAGCGGCAGCAAGGACAGCAGCTGCGGCGCGGCTGCTGCGGCAAGCGGGAGCTCTTCCGCAGCAGGAGCAGCAGCAGCAGCACCGCCAGCAGCAGCAGCGGGTGAGCCTGGGGGGTCCACAACAGCAGCAGCAGCAGCAGCAGCAGCGCTAGGAGCAGCAGCAGAAGCAGCAGCAGGAGAGTGCGTCGAGCTGAGCTGCTACGTGGGCCTAGTAAACCGCGCCGTTTGCTGCTTGTCTGCTGCTGCGCAGCTGCTTCCAGCAGCACCGCAGGCCTGGGCACTTCTTGCTGCTGCTGCTCTGCATGCGTTTCATTTCAAAGCTGCTGCTGAGTTCGCCCGGAAGGCTTTGCTGCTGCAGCAGGACTGCCCCCGCACCTGGTGCCTCTTTGCGCTTTGCTGCAGCGCCCGCTGCAGCGCAGCAGCTCCCATCAGCTTGTTTTTAGACCCCAGCAGCAGCAGCAGCAGCAGCAGCAGCAGCAGCAGCAGCAGCAACGGGAGCTCGAGCTGGGCAGCAGCAGAGGACGCACGCGAACTGGGGGAGCCAGAGGGCGGAGCTGGCAGAGGCCGCCAAGAGCCAGCAGCAGCAGCACCAGCAGCAGCAGCAGCACCAGCAGCAGCAGCAGCAGCAGCAGCAGAGGGCGTGCTGCTGTTCCCGTGCAGCCCCGTGCTGCACCCCCACCGTGTCCCTGTGGGGTCTTTGGGGGAGCTGGAGAGACACTTGAGGCAGACAAAAACGCATGCATGCGCAGCAGCAGCAGCAGCAAGGATTGAAGAGGCGCTGCAGCAGTGCGAGCCGCTGCAGCACAAGCTGCTGCTGCTGCTGGCGGCGCTGCAGCTAGCTGCAGCACAGGCGCCCCACACCAAGCTGCTGGCCCCAGAGGAAGCAGCAAACATACGCAGGCTGCAGCAGCAGCAGCAGCAGCGGCAGCAGGGAGAGATCTCAGCTGTCCTGGAGCCGATGCGGTTCTGCAGCCACAAGCCTAGCAGCAGCAGCAGCAGCAGCAAAAGCAGCAGCAGCAGCAAAGCTTCAGCAGCTGCACCAGCAGCAGCATGTGACGGATGCATTGTCTCTTTTTTTGAAGCCTTTGAAAGCGAATTGCTGCCTCCGTCAGCAGCAGCAGC
>NW_013543356.1:213610-216086 GCF_000499545.2 Eimeria tenella | reverse complement strand
GCTGCAGCAGGCGCTGCCGCAGCAGGTGCTGCTGCAGGCGCTGCTGCAGCAGGTGCTGCTGCCGACCCGCGGCCTTCAGCGGGTCTCGGAGATGAAGTGCGCGGCGCGGCGGGCCTTTGCTGCTGCTGCTGCTGCTGCTGTGGCTGCTGCTGCAACGGCGGCTTTTGGGATGTCTTCGGCATAGCCAAGCTATCTCTCAGCATCCCCGGGAGGACAGCAGCAGCAGCTGCCGCTGCTGTTGCTGCTGCTGCTGTTGGTTTGTCCTCTGGAGTAAAGACAGCCACAGGGATAGTGCTGCTGGCCATAGGGAGCGGTGTGGGGCGCGCCCACTCAGGCGACCGCGGCTTCTGCTGCTGCTGCTGCTGCTGCTGCGGTTGCTGCTGCTGCTGCGGAGGCCTCTTCTTTTCCTCCGCCTTCATTGCGTCTCTCTTCCCTCTCGGGAGGGCAAAGCGCTGCCACTGCCCCGGCAGCAGCTGCGTCTCTGCGGGTTGCTGCTGCTGCTGCTGCTGCTGCGGCCGCTTCACGGTTGGCCTTGACTTTGGCCACACAGGCGCAGCGCACGGCTCTTGCTGCTGCTGCTGCTGTGCAGCAGCAGCAGGTGCTGCTGCTGGAGCGCGGGGAGCCTTCTCTGCCTCTTCCGTGCCGGATGCAGCCGTGGAGGCTGCTGCGCCTGCAGCCTCAGCAGCAGCAGCAGCAGCTCCTGAAGCTCCTGGCTGTCGCTGCTGCTGCTGCTGCTGGTCTGCTGCTGCAGGGCGGGGGGGAGGCACCACCCAGCGGCCAAGAGGCGCAGCGCCTGCAGCCCAAACTCCTGCGGGTTTGGGAACTTGCTGCTGCTGCTGCTGCTGCTGCGGCTCTGGCTGCTGCTGCTGCTGCTGCTGCTGCCGCTCCGGCTGCTCCGGCAGCTGCTGCTGCTCTGACCGCGCCGCCTCCCCCGGCCACTCCTCCTGTTGCTGCTGCTGCTGCTGCTGCCGCAGCCCGCCCCTGCGCTGCCCGTGGGCCCCATGGGGGCCCCCCCTGCCCCTGTTGTGGGGGCCCCTGGCGCTGCTGCTGCTGCCCCAGTGCTGGTCTTGGTGGCTGCTGCTGCCTCCCCTTGCTGCACCTCCCCTGCCCCTGCTGCCGCGCTGCGCGCCTCCGTGCTGCTGCTGCTGCGGCGGCTGCTGCTGCTGCTCCCCTCCATTTGCTGCTGCTGCCTGCTGCTGCTGCGGCGGCGACGGCTGCAGCTTCACGGGGTCGGGCCTGTCCTTCGCTAGCCGCGCCCGCATTGCCCAAGACAGGCTGCCACCTGCTGCTGCTGCTGCTGCTGCTGCTGCGTCTGGGCTTTCGTTTGCTGCTGCTCCGCTGGAGTCTGGCGAGGATGTGCTCGCCGAGCTCTCCGTTGCTGCTGCTGCTGCTGCGGGGGCTGGGGAAGAAGCCAGTGACTCCGCAGGCGCTGCTGTTGCAGGTGCTGCTGCTGCAGCAGCAGGTGCTGCTGCTGTAGCAGGCGCTGCTACTGCTGCTGCTGGGGCAGCTGCTGCTGCTGCAGCTGATGCTTCCGCAGCTGGTGCTGCTGCAGCTGGTGCCGTTGCAGCTGGTGCTGTTGCTGTTGCAGCAGGTGCTGCTGCGCTTGCGCCTGGTGCTGCTGTGGTTGCAGCTGCAGCTGCTGCGGTTGCAGCTGGTGCTGCTGCTGCAGCAGCAGGTGCTGCTGGTTTTGCTGAGGGTGGAGTGTCCTGTGCCTTCGGGCACTTGTCAGCAGGAGCAGCACTTGCTGCTGTTTGTTCTGCCTTTGCTGCTGCTGTTGCTGCAGCAGCTGTTGTGGCTGCTGCTGCGGGAGCAGCTGGAGAGTAGATTTTTGCCTGCTTGGAGTCCTGCTGCTGCAGGCCCTGCTGCTGCTGCTGCTTCGGTGTTGCTGCTGCTGGGCTCTTGGCTCTCTTTGCAGCAGCAGCTTGTCCTGCCGTCGGTGCCAGCTGCTGCTGCTGCTGCTGCTGCTGCTGAGGAGCAGCAGCTCGCACCCGATCGCTCCAGGTGCCCTGCTTCGGTGCCTCTGCTGCTGGCTTTGCTGCTGCTGCTGCCACTGCAGGCGCTGCACGGCGAGGCGATGCGGGCGAAGGCCCCCGCTTTGATGCAGCGGGCGCCTGCAGCTGCTGCTGCGGTTGCTGCTGCTGCTGCTGCTGTGGCTGCTGTGGCTGCTGCTGCTGCTGAGCTTGCACACAGCCATTTATAGAAGGCTCCTTATCCGCCGCAGCCGCCTGCTGCTGCTGCTGCTGCTGCGGCTGTGGAGACCTGGATCGTGCTGCTTCCTTCGGCTTCTGCTGTTGCTGTTGCTGCTGCTGTTGCTGCTGCTGCTGCTTCTGCTGCGCAGGGCTGCTCGGTTTTTTAGCAGCAGCTCCTTTCAGCAGCCTGTCTCTGAAGCTGCCTCCGGGCAGCGTTTGCTGCTGCTGCTCACAGACAACGCTGGCAGGCGGGGGAGGAGGTGGCCGCTGCTGCTGCTGCTGATGTG
>NW_013543356.1:127778-213510 GCF_000499545.2 Eimeria tenella | reverse complement strand
CTGCTGTTGCTGCTGCTGTTGGCCTTCTCGCTGCAGCTGCTACTGGCTACGCCTGCCTGCTGCTGCTGCTGCTGCTGCGGAGTAACAGACTTTGGCAGGGGTCTAAATTCAGAGGCATCAGCGCGCAATCGGCTGCTTTGCTGCTGCTGCTGCTCCTGCGCGCCGTCGAGGCTAGGGCTGCTGCTGTTGTTGCTGCTGCTGCTGCTCTTTGCCTTGGGACGCTGAGAGCTGCACTTATCTGCTGCTGCCTCCTGCTGCTGCTGCTGCTGCTGCAGCTTCAGCAGGCCCGCATTGTGGGGGGGAGTGTCTGTGTCGGCAGTGGACATCATGACGAGCAGCTGGCAGCAGCGGCAGCAGCAGCAGCAGCAGCAGCGGTCGCTACGGGAGCAGAGGGAGCTAGGGCAGTCTTATGAAAGCTTCTGAAACGCTAAACCCAAAAGACGTCGCCGGGCAGCACCTGCTGCTGCTGCTGCTGTTGCTGCTGCTGCTTCCGCAGATGGCTGGCAGGAGGAGCTTCAGGCCTGGAAGCAACGCCACCCCACAGCAGCAAGGCAGCAGCAAAGGTTGGGAAGCAGCAGCAAAAAGGAGGCTTGGCGTGCTGCGGCAGGCACAAGGCCTTGGGAGAAAACGGGCCCGCTGCTGCTGCCCTTGCTGCTGCTGCCTTCCTGCCGCTGCTGCTGCTGCCGCTGCTGCTGCCGCTGCTGCTGCTGCTGTTTCCAGTGGCCTAGTATCAGTGGCAGGGCATCACACCCGAAAACAAATGCACATGCAGATGCAAGCCGCTCTGTTGTGATGGCGTCCCAGTGCTGCAGCAGCTGCTGCTGCTGCTGCCGCTGCTGTTGCTGCTGCTGCTGCTGGCGGGCAGCAAACGCCTTCAGGGACGGAAATGCGCTGTGTTGCACCAAGAAAGTGTTCTGTGGGAGCTGCTTTAGTCACTGCTGCTGCTGCTGCCCTCTGCGGGCGCTGGCGGGGGGCGCTGCTGCTGCTGCTGCAGCTTCTGCTGCAGTTGCAGCTGCAGTTGCTGCAGCTAGGGGAGCAGCAGGCGATGTGTACAGACAAACAGAAGAGAGAGGTGGCTGAAATGGAGGAATCGAGGAGAAAAGAAGTGCAGCGGTAACGCCGCAATAGCGGCAACAAGTTCTGCTGCTGCTGCTGCCGCTGCTGCTGCTGCTGCTGCTGCAAGCCTACCGAGCAGCCCAAACTTCACAACGGACAGCAGCACAATCTCACTTGATATTCCAAAATCCCCCAAACGACGCACAAACAGCAGAACAGATGCAGACCCAGCTGCTGTTGCTGCAGCTGCTGCTGCTGCTGCAGCAGGAGCAGCTGCTGGAGCTGTGGGGGAGCAGCAACAGCAGCAGCGGCAGCGCCGCCGCCTACGTACCATGTACAGTCGCTGCTACTGCTGCAGCAGCAGCATTTTCAGAAACATTCAACTTGCTGCTGCTGCTGCTGACCTGTTGTCTAACTCTCCAGCAGCAAGGTGGCGTATGTACGTGCTCCTGCTGCAGCAGCTTCGGCATCTGCTGCTGCCGAGTGAGCGCAGCAGCAGCAGCAGCAGCAGCACTAGTGGGAACTTCTTCTACTTTTGGGGCTGCGCAGAATAGCTTAGATAAAGCAGCAGCAGGCCACTTACGAAAGCGCACAGCAATGCCATTTGTGCTGCAGCAGCAGCAGCAGCAGCAGCAGCAGATGCCACTGCTGCTGCTGCTGCGGCGCCGATACACCGGCGGCTGCCCCCGATTGCTGCGCGCTTTATTTCTCCCCCCCAAAAGTCTTTTTAATTATTTTAAATTTAAATTCAATTTAATTACAAACTTTTTAAAAATCTGTCTGAGTCTTCTTGTTGGGCCTACAGGCCCGGCCTCTAGCTGCAACCCCACAGCAGCAGCAGCAGAGCAGCAGCAGCAGCAGCAGCAGCAGCCGCTGCCCGGTTATCTCACGCATCTTCTGCTGTCAGTGATGCTGCAGTGGCTTCGGCGGTGGACCGCCGCAAGAGATGCAGCGGGCTACTGCGACAATAACTGCTGCTGCAGCTGTTCTCCCTGCTGCTGCTCTTGCTGCTGGTGCTGCTGCTGCTAGCTAGCTAGTTTTGGTTTGTCGAGCAGCAACTCACTCATGTAAACGTGCGCTGCTACTGCGGGAGACGCTGTCAACATTACGTCTGTTTGCTGCTGCTTTACACAGACAATTTAGCCGCTGCTGCTGTTGC
The DNA here is from genome assembly GCF_000499545.2 of Eimeria tenella. Taxonomy (NCBI): domain Eukaryota; phylum Apicomplexa; class Conoidasida; order Eucoccidiorida; family Eimeriidae; genus Eimeria; species Eimeria tenella. The sequence continues at coordinate 211,295 of NW_013543356.1, read as the reverse complement.
TGCTGCTGCTGCTGCAAGTGCATTTTCACCTTTTTTGCTGCGTGCTGCAGCGAAACGCGCAGCAAACTTTAGGGGCCCCGCGAACCTCTTGGGCCCTGAGAGCTTTTCTGGGGCCCCTGAAAAGGTACAAAATGGAAAAAATGTAATTTTTAAATTCTGCAAAATTCGGCGAAGTTTTGAGTCCAAAGCTGCTGCCTGGCAGCTGCTGAAAAGAGTTGTGGGGCCCCTCAAATGGATTTGTTTTCGAGTTCAAAGAAAGCAGTAAAAGCCAGCAGCAGCAAGCCGCGCTGCCAAGCAGCAGCAGCAGCAGCAGCAGCAGAAGCAGCAAGAAAGCGGTGGGTTTTCCGCGGAAAAGGGTGGCAGCAGCAGCCAGAGCCAGCTTTTGTGCCAATTAGAGCTCCAAAAGGTTTTCTTTTTGCAGCAAATGTGCATCTGTGAGTTGGAGAGGAAAAAGGGAAAAAGAGTTTTCAAAGAAGATTCAAAAAGCCCCAAAAACACCAGCAGCAAAGTTTGCATGCATTTCGCAACTTTTCAAGTTTCAACTTTTCGGATGCGGGGCTTTTTAGTGCAGAAAAAGCCTTTTTTAAATGCCAGTGACACGGGAAAACAGCAGCAAAAGCCGGCAAACACTTTTGCAAGAAGTTCAAAAAGAATCTTCAAAAAGTTTCAGAAAGTTTCAAAATGTTTCAAAAAGTTTGCAAAAAGTTTCGCTGAAAAAGAGGCCAGGCCCAGACGCGGTGTATGCGCAGTTCTGCAGCACCAGCAGATCCTCAAGGCTGGCAGCTTTCGAGAAAAGAATATTTCTCTGCATTAGACCTTTTCTTAAACCTATATTTCGATAGATTATTTTTTTTAAATTATTTTTTAGAATATTTCAATTCAAATGAAACAATTTCATGCCCCCTTTCGCGCCGTCACCGCAGCAGCCATCGCTCACCATAAAAGCCCGCCAGCGATCTTCGCCGCTTTTTCCTTTTCTCATTTAATTCACAATTCTTTGCAGAAACATTTCATCCATAGTTCCTTTTAAAACTATTTTGTAGATCCAACACAGCCTGGAATTTTGGTGCAGCATATTACTCCTGTCTCCACATTGCAGATAATGAGCTAATGCAGCAGCAAGAAATGCCCAGTCATATTTGTTCTCAGCGCAAATATTAGCAATTTTAATTAATTTTTATGACTCGTTTCAGCTTCATGTAATGAAGTATTCGTTTTGGCAGCTGCAGCGGAGCAGCAGCACCTTGTAAGGCCCTTGGGGTGCTGCAGTAAGCCGGGTCAGCAACAGCTGCAGCAATTCCCGCTACAAATTGCCAAAATGAAAGTAAAATGAACAGATCTGTAATTATTTGGAAATTAAAATTAAATGTAAAGAGCCGCAGCAGCGGCTGACCCGCTAAGGCGCGCGGAGTTCCTGTGTGTAGTGTGGCGAGTGTAACAAACTCTGATCTTGTCTGATGATCCTGCAGGGTCTTTCCACCCCCAGATTTGCATTTATATGCGAGTTTTATAATTAACGTGGCATGCAATTCATTTTTTTCACTTTATTTGCCAGTGTAATGTCATTTTCTGTTCTAGAACTGCACAAATGACCTCAGAATTTCGCCTAGTTGCCTGGGGGTCCCGCGTCAGTCTTGAAGATCGGGGCTAAAGGCCTGCGAGCTCCTTTTGCAACTCTTCTCACTCTAATTGTGAAAAAATGTCAAAATAAAGTCAAATAAATTGCGAAAAAAATATATAAAATACGTATTAGCTGGCGCATGCGCAGAAGACAAAAAGTTTGCGCGTGAATAGGCTCTGCATGCGCTGCTCAAAGACCCGGTTTTCTGCTGCCGCAATATATAATATATATAAGTGGGAAATCTCTGCACTTTATTAACTCATCGTTTTTTAATTTCAACTTAATTTAATTTAGGGTCTTTCTACATGTGCGTCGCCCCAAACTTGCATCCAAATCAGCTGGTTGTTGTGGAGAACATGAGGACCACCTTTGGCAGCCGAAATTGCCGCGTTCGCATTCTTTCAACTTCTTTTCTTTTAATTACAATAAGTTGTTCTTTTTTAATTAAAATAAATTATTTTATTTCAGGGAAACTATGAGCTTCAGAGAGTTGTGTATCCCATCTTGCTGGCTTCCCGCCGCTTGCTGGTGCTCATACAGCACGCCTTGCCGTGTCAGTGACCCTTCGGCACTCGTTAGCTTCTTTCTAGCAGCAGCAAAGGAAAGTTGCCTTTAGTTTGCACTTATTATTGTAAATTACTTGGTGAAAAAGCATTTAGAGCTGCATCATTTCAAGATCGTCGAAGCTGCAGGCTCTACGGTTCGGGAAAGTCATTATAGATTTGACTTCAACGAGTTCTACAATATACTTGATGTTCGGATTTGATTTTAATATTTAAAACCTTTAAATAGAAGTAAAATTTATGCAATTTTGCAAATCAAATGATGATGGATCTGGTCACACCAGCAACCAGCAGCTTTCTTGCACATTTCCAAAAGCGCGAAATTGCAAGTTCGGATCGCTTTCACGTGATCCTTGAGTTATTAACCGCAATACAGCAACAGAAGCTTAAAAATGCATTCAAGTTTCTTTATATAGCATTTTTAAAAACTTATTTGTGTAGAAAAAGACCAAAAGGGAAGAAAGTTGTGCAGATTTCTCTGTGTTTCAAACTGTCATCGCACAGCTGCACCCGCAGCGTGGGACGCTCTTGTTGTTTTAGAAGTCTACAGAAGAAGAATAATAAACCTTGAAGTTTCCAGGAAAACCTTAAAGTTCTTTTTAAAATGTTTCAGTGAATGGATAAGGGATTTAAATTGAACCTACAAAGAAAAGATTCCCCGCACAACAGGAAAGCGAAGTTGGAATAGCCCGCAGAGCTCAGCGTGTCATCTCATATTCGCTTTCTTGAGATATTTTCCGAACAAAAGTTTCAACGCTTTCATAATAAACCCAAAAATAAGTCTATAAAGCAAATATTAGCTAATAAATCTCAGTGAGAGAAACAGAACTCTTCAGTGCAACTTGAGAAGCTGCAGGAGTGCTTTAAAGAGCAGAAGACAGATCTGCTACTTTGAAAGATGCTCGAGAACTTCCATAACTTTTCGCCGCAGCAGGGCCAGATTTGATAGAGTCATGCCTTAGAAAACAGAATGTGATTATTCAACAGCTTGTAGAATATTTATACTCAGCACTTTATTGCAAAGTTGTGTCAGCTGCAGGGCCACAGGTGGTATTGCTTGTTGTTTGCAGTTGCTTCCAAAATGCGAGCATTCTAGCAAAAATAGATTGTAAAACTTGGTCTCAAAAAATAAGAAAAAGCGAAATGAAATGGAATATCCAAAATTGGAAGTGAAGGACAGAGAGGGCCTAGTGAAGTCAAGGACTTGTGACTTGTTATTCCATAGAAGCTCACATACGAACTCTGCACGAAAATGTAGAAGAACTGAATCGACCGCCAACTCCAAATACAATTCAAAGTCCTTTCCAACTCACAAAAGGGTTTCTCACTATTGAACAAATGGTTGAGCACAAATTCCTTGCCAAAAAGATTTTTTTTTTGCTCAAAAGGGGAGAAAATCATTGCATGGAACACACTACGACAACAGAGTTTGGAGTGTTCTTCGTGAGCTCACACACTAATACTGAAAGCATAACTTCTCTAAAAACATTTTTGAGAAATTATAATTCATCTCTGCTAAAAAGGGCATTTGAATATTTACAGAGAAGGCCTATAGCAGCGAGTTTGAAGAGCTTGAAAATGAAAGTGGGATCGATAACGGCAAGATAAAAGTGGGGCAAAAAAGGGGAAATTAAAACAAGATTTCGTCCATGGAAAAAGGATTAATCACTACAAGATGAAAGTGAGGAAAAGAAAGAAAAATTAAAACAACATTTTGTGGAGGACAGTTGCAATTATCGGTGTCTCCGCCTTAGTAAGCCATTTCAGGTTGGCAGCTGGGCAACAGATATTTAAATTACCAAGAAAAGATATTATTTTCCTCGGCAGCTACCTGAAAGCCTAAGGATAGTAGATAAAGTGACCATTTAGAAAACTTAGATTAAAGAAAAATTCGACCGAGAGGCATCAACGGAATAAAAGGAAATATCAGATGGCGGCATGCAAAAGAAGATATCGGGCGACAGTCCTGTCAATTTCATTTGGATCCCTCTCCTATACTCCAAACGGGAAAAGAATCTTTCTCATAAAACTAGAAATCAGTAATTGGTCAGCGTAGATTATTTAGCAAGGAATGAGCGTTGACTGGATCTCACGCACTTCAGCAAATATGATTTCTGAAAAAAAGAATGAAGAATAAGAACACCTCGAGGCAGAATCACTCTTGTGAAGCACTCTTCAGTGCACATAACGTTCGTTAAAAGATAATTAGAAACGCCAGAGCATTCTTGTTCAGAATGAGAAGCAAGCTGCATAAAAACTTTTGATTTTAAATTGGGACGCGAAGTGAGAATGCAAGAAAGCTCCTCAGCTCTTCAACGCCCAGTCGGTCCACACAAAGCCCCTGTGCGTTTTAGTTTTCAGATCAGTCCAAACAAAACCCTTTTGCATTTTAGCCTTCAGAGTTCTCGCTTAAGTATTTGCTGTCCATTTACCGTGAAGTCCGCCACTTAACAGATGCACGCCAAGTGCTTTACTATGACCCCCAGGGCTTTCTAGCATTAATACAAAAGTTCAAATGATTGAAGTGAAAGCTGATTTGAATCGGCCTTGTTCATTTATTCGATATTCAACTGTTATTCATTTGCCTCAGGCAGATTTCCTGCGCTTCTTTGAGACATGCGGCACCCTACTCAGCGTCTTGCTCTCAGAATGAAATAAGAGTTTCTTTAATGCCTCATTTACTTCCCTGTTGGCCCCTTAATCAAGCCCAAAAGCATTCCTCTTCTGAAAGACTTGTTTTCGAAAGAATTATCGGAGGGAAAATAGAGAACCACGCTCTCCGCAAGCCTCTAGAGATTCTTTTCAACGGTATATGCCGTAAGTACAATACATGTCTGTACAAATATTCCTTGTCAGTATTTGCAGCCGGATACTTTATTCTTTTTCAATGTCGTAGACGCAGCCAGCATACGTGTGAACTTTATTTGAATAATGGAGAAGTCCGCATCTACTCGACCCACAGGCAGCAATCCCAGAGAGCTGCTGTTGCTAGCCACAGCTACCTACCTGTGGCTAGCTAGCTGCAGCTAGCTAGCTGCATCTGGGTAGCTGCATCTAGCTGCATCTAGCTGTGGCTAGCTGGGACATGTCACTGCCAGCTGTCGCTCGCGGAGGCTTCTTGTAGATCAAACTAATTGAGGCTGAATAGAGCTTTCAAACGCAAGAAAAGGAATAGGCAATAGAAATGCAATAAACATATTGATTGGCAATAAACGAAAAGTTGCAATTTTCCATTTTCTCTTTCTTGTTTCCCCCCAGTCTGAGGCTCCTGCCTTCTGCGGATTCCTCCTGAGGAAGATTTGGTTGGGGCTTTTTGGAAAAGAAGTTGAATATATAAATCCCAAGACCCAAACTCTTGGCAAAAGAGTTCAATCAGATTTAATTTATGTTTCCTCGCCTTCGCCGCATTAAGTCGTAAACTCCAAGGGCGTCGCGCAGGACTTCTGATGGATCCTGCTGCTGCTGCTGCTGCTGCTGCTGCCGAGCAGCAGCAGCCGCAGCAAGAGGCTTTACCTGCAGAAAAAGCTCTGCAATACTCCTCGTAAGCGAAGAGCTTTGCTCCTCTTGCTGCTGCTGTTGCTGCTGTTGTCGCTGCTGCTGTTGCTGCTGCTCCTGGATGGGGCCATCGATGTACAGCGCCGTTGGCAGCAGGTCCTGAGTTCACACAAACCCCATTTCATGTACGAGCAGCCGCTGCAGAAAGAAGCAGCAGCAGCAGCAGCCTCAGCAGCAGCAACAGCCTCAGCAGCAGCAACAGCAGCAGTAAAGGACCTGCAGAGAGCCAAGAGCTTCAGAAGAGAGGCAAGAGGTGTTGCAGACAACGTCCAGCCTGCGCAAAACCCAGCAGCAGCAGCAGCAGCAACAGCAACAGAAGTGTCATGCATATATCTCAGCCACACTCGAAGCAATTAATGCAGCAAAATAGAAAATTTAGCAGCAACCGTGGCTGCTACACAGGCGGCAGCGGCACAGTCAGCGACAGCAGCAGCAGCAGCAAAGCACTTCTGTCCAGCACACCCAGTATTCACCTGAAGCATTAAGTGCACCTCTAAACCCTAAATCCTAAACCCCAAACCCTAAACCTTAAAGCCTAGACGGACCATGGCCTCCGGGGAAAAAGGCGTCTCAGCGTGAAACGCGTTGAGAGCACTTTACTGGACTCTAAGCTGTTGCTGCTGCTGCCTACTTTGTTGCTGCTGCTATTGTCGCTGCCGCTGCTATTGCTGTTGCTGCTGCCGCTCCTGATGTTGCTGTTGCTGCTGTTGCTACTGTTGCTGCTGTTGCTGCTGCTGCTGCTGCACTTGAGCGCTTCGGCATCCGTCACGTAGCAAACAGCAGCAGGAGTCGATCCCAAGACTGCGCGCTGTTACAAACCTCACAAAACGGGCCCCCAAACCCTAAACCCTAAACCCTAAGCCTCGAAACGCAAAACCCTGAAGGATAAACTTTGTTTCTGAAACTTACTGCAAACAGAAAAGACCAATGAGCTTCTGTGCATTCGGTGAGAGCCGGCAGCAGCAGCACCTGCAGCAAAACGAAGGCCACCAAGGCAGCTGTAGCAGCAAGCTCACGAGCAGCAGCAGCAGCAGCAGGAACTTCAGCTGCTCCAGAGCGCCCTATTTTAAAACCTCTAGGGTTTAGGGTTTAGGGCTCCCACCTGTCCTTTCTTTGCAGCAGAAGCCACATAAAGCCGAAGGCCCCCAAGAAAAGGCGGGGTAACATCCAGCGCTGCGGGCATGGATGCTGCTGCAGCTGCTGCCGCTGCTGCTGCTGCGTCTGCTGCAGCTGCTGCTGAGACGAAGCACACGCAGGGGCCTCGACTCCACCCGCGCTGCAGCGAAACACAGCAGCAGCAGGAGCAGCAACAGTGGCAGCAGTAGCGGATCCAGCGGAAGCAGCAAACGAGCAGCAGCAGCAGCAAAGCACCTTGCAGCAGCAGCAGCAGCAGCAACACTGGCAGCAGCCGCTCTACCTCCAAAAGGAATCCCTTGGACAAAAGCCACTCCACTGAGCCCCTTAGATTCGCGTACTGCTGCAGCGCGGGCGCATGCAGCAGCAGCAGTTGCCGCAGCTTTGCTGCTCCTGCCGAGTACAGCTGAACGCAGTCACCACCAGCAGCATTAGCCGCTGCTGATGTGCGCGCTGGCAGCAGCAGCAGGTGGAGTAGCAGCAGCAGCAGCAGCAGCAGCAGCAGCACTTACCCGCCGCACGGCCAAACGCGAGCCCCGACGGCCTGCTGCGCGCACTTCGCTGGAGAGTAGTTTTGCTGCAGCAGCAGCAGAAAAAACGAGACACAAGCATTTGTTGGAGCAGCAGCAACAAAAGTAGCAATCAGTGCAGCAGCGGCGGCAGCAGCAGCGGTTAGGGCTTGGCTTGCCTGAGGAGATAAGGCTTTGATGCAGCAGTTGCAGCTGCTGCCGAACATGTTCGATTCTTTCTCTGGACAACTGCTGCTGCTGCACTAGTAGCCGTTGCTTCTGCTGCTGCTCTTGCTGCTGCTGCTGCTGCTCTTGCTGCTGCTGCTGCTGCATGAGTAGGTGCAGCAGTTGCTTCGCTGTTGGGTTCTGGACTCTGGCAGGGAAAAACTTGAGGGCAGCAGCAGCTGCTGCTGCTGCTCTTGTGGCATTCACTGCATATTGCTGTAGTGCTACAGCAGCAGCTGCTGCTGCTCCTGCTGCTGGTGTTTTGTGCACACCTGGCGGCGGCTGCTGCAGCGGCGGCCTAGCCGACAGCAGCGCGTCGGCTGGGGGGCACTTGGGCAAAGCAAACGAGTTCGTTGCTGCTGCTGATGCTGTTGTTGTTGTTGCTGTTGCTGCTGCTGCTGCTGCTGCGGGAACGGCAGCAGTGGCGTATCGCCCGGGGAATGGCTGCCGTAGCAGCAACTGGTACTCTGCAGCAGCAAAGGCCGCAGGTGTAGCCACGCCGCGAGAAGAAACAAATTCTCTTGTTTGTAAACAGCGAATTGATTTAATTAAGACTAAAAGAGGAAAAATGAGGAGATAAAACATAAAGCGGAACGAGGTGGCCATGCCATCTGCTGGAACTAGGCTGCACAGAGGACTGTAGTCACTAATCTAGGGTTTAGGGTTCAGGGCTTAAAGTTTGGAAACAATGATTTAGAATTTGGTGAGTCGATAATATTAAGACACCGTAATAAGACAAAACAGAGCGGTTTCATACGCCCTAATCCCTAAACCCTAAACCCTAAACCTTTTGAGCCTCCGGGGGTTTTTAATCCCGCTCTAACTCTTGTTGGACTCAAGGGTTTGAAAATGACCCTCTGCAGTCATTAGCTAATTATTTGGTCGGTTTTTTGAATTGCTAATGCCCTAGGGTTTGGGGTTTTTGAGGATTTAGTGTTTGATATTTGGGGCTGGGGCTTCAAGAACCACAGCCCCAAGCATCAGCAAGAAATCGACTCACATCTGCAGTAAACCCTAAACCCTAAAAAGAGGTTTATAAGCGTTATGTGATTCTCGGCTTTCAGATCTAGTGAGGCACAACATTTAGGCTGTAAACACCGCAGACGCTTGCAAGCCAGCTCATGGTTCAGGGTTTGACGTTTAGGGTTTAGTCCTTAGGGTTTAGGGTTTAGGGCTTACGCAGCATGTTGCGACGTAGTGCCAAGGGTTTGCAAAGAATGGGAGTCTGTAGGTTTTGCAGCTCACAAGAGTGGAATGGAGAAGCTTTTGGCTTAAAAAAGAAATCAGAAAAAAAATAGAAGGCCAAGGGATGAAACCAATAAACAAAGGGACCAACTCGCGCAGCCAGCAGCAGCAGCAGCTGCTGCTGCTGCAGCAGTGATGAAGCCTCACTTTTGCATGCACCACACCCCCATATGTGCAGCTAGCTGCGCATAGCAAGCCACAGCTTGCCGCAGCTAGCTGGCCTTGGCTAGCTAGCTTTAGTTAGTTGCTGCAGCTACGGCGAGCTGCCGATTACTAGCTAGCCGTGGCTAGCTGGTAGTGAGCAGCTGCTTCGGCTAGCTGCCCAGCTAGCTGGCGAGGTACGGCTAGCCATCTCTGGCCAGCTAGCTACGGCTAGCTAGCAGCAGCTAGCGGCTAGCTAGCCACAGTTACCCCGCCTTTTACAGGCCAGTTTCTTTTCCTTTAGAGCATGACAAGAAAGTTAAAGTTGATTCAACTTCAAGGTGGCCTTAATTGCATTTCCTGATAATTTCGTAAATATATATTATTGTATACTGTAATAATTAGTCATATTGTTTCCAGCTATCTGCTGCAGCGCAGCAAACCATTCCTGAAATGCAACAATTGGATTAAATGAAAATCAAGAGCTGCTTTAAAGACTAGAACAAAAGATAAACTTTCATTTGAGGCCCCTCACAAAGGCTTTCTTCTGCAGCGGCGAGATCTAGAGTTTGAAACCACTTTTGGAAGTTGAACTTGAACGTATGGAATCCTATCTTGGCTACCTGTGTGAACAGATCCTGCGAGCTAGCCATTAGCTAGCTACGGTGAACAGATCCTGCGACCTAGCCACTAGCTAGCTACAGTGAACAGATCCTGCGAGTCAGCCACTAGCTAGCTGCTTGAAAGCGCCTTAGTGCTGCCCCAAAATTCAAATTTTGCGTAAAAGTTCTTCAGCCAGCAGCAGATCCTCCGCTGGAGTCCGATCAGCTCTCAGTGGGGCTTCACCTCTGCTCGGCTCCGGCCGATCCGCCATTATTTGATATAATTATTTTAAAAAGTGTATTTATGAAAAAAAGGTTGTGAAATGCCATTTAATGAAGTCTCTGAAGGCGCTACAGGCTGCTGCGCTCTGCTTTCCTAACAAGCAACAGAAACCTGGAATCTTGCTGCACTTCATAGCATGCAGTTCGAGCTCCAGCAGCAATCTCTGGCCTTCGCAGCAGATCTGAAGCAGCGGGATTTGCTGCAGCTGCTGGCTTGCAGTGCAGCTTCGCAGGGTTTAGGGTTTAGTATCGGCAGTGCAGCTAGCCAGCGGCTAGCCTGCAGGGTATCCTAGCTAGCCAAGAAAGGCTTCCTGTTTTAGACAAAGGCAACATCTTCTGTTTTTATATTTTTAGAAAGCCAAAGAAATGCAGAAGAGGCAGAGCAGCTGTGTCGGGGAAGTTCTTGGCTAGCTGTGTAGGATCTGAAAACCCCTACCTGCTAGGTGGCTAGCTGCCTTGGCGCGATTCGTGAAAAGCCTAAACCCTAAACCCTAAACCCTTTTAAGCCCTAAACTCCAGCACTGAATTTCTGGAACTCGTGCCATTCAGCAAGAATTGCAGCTAGCTAGACACAGCTAGCTAGCCACAGATAGCTACACACAACTAGCTAGCCACAGCTAGCTAGCCACAGCTAGCCTGTTTCATGCAGCGAAGTCCTTTGTATTTGAGAAGTCAATTAGTCAGAAATAGACTAATTGACTTCTCAAATACAAAGGACTTCGCTGACGACTGCGATGAGAGAATGTAACAGGAAATATCAATCCATGGCTCAGGTTAAGGAACAAAATGCAAACGAAATATCCCTGTTTGGGTTCAGGGACGTACGGAAGCGGCACCCACTGCGGTTGCGGCTGCTGCTGCTGCATCTGCTGCTGCTGCTGCAGCAGCTGCTGCTGCTGCTGCAGCAGCTGCTGCAGCTGCTGCAGCAGCTGCTGCAGCAGCCGCTGCTTCTGCGGAGGCCCTCAGGGCCCTTCAAGAAGAGCTGCCGCCTGCAAGAAGCAGCACCCCACCTCAGTAGCTCTACCTGAGACTCAGCACTACTAGCACGAGTAGCAGCAGCAGCAGCAGCAAACGCAGCGTACTTACCAGTCTCAGTCTGCAGGCAGCAATGTCTTGCTGCGAGAAGCAAAAAGGCCTTCCATTGCAAATGGCAGCCACAAAAAGGCACAAGAAGACACCGCAGTCGTCTGACCCCTTCTGCGGGGGAACCCAGAAGCTGCCACAGCGCCCGCTGCTGTTGCTGCTGCTGCTGCAGCAACTGATGGTGTTGCTGTTGCTGCTGCTGCTTGCATGGGCGTCATGAGCCCGCAGCTGCGGCAAACCACTTGATTTTACATAAGTGTGGGGTGACCGTCCCCCACGTTCGTCCCTTGCCGCTTGCTGCTGCTGCTGCTGCTGCTGCTGCTGCTGAAAGCTGCGCTTCTCTTCTCTAGGAACTTCATAAGAAAACTCGCAAGGCAGTGCCGCCTGCCATTCGGGTGAAGGCACAGCTGAGGTAAAACAGCACCAAATGTCATTAAATATGAAGAGCAGCAGCAGCAGCAGCAGCATGATCTACAGCAGCAGCAACGGACCAAAAGTTTAGAGACAGCTAAACTGACCTAGCTCGCATCGGTCGAAAGATATGGCTAAAGTGTAGCAGGTGGAGGAGCAGCAGCAAGAGCAGCAAACGTTGCAGAAGCAGCAGCAGCAGCAGCAGCAGACTGACCTGGCCTCTTGGCTTCCCAGCACTCCGTAAGAAAAAGTTTAATAACTTCATGAAAAGGTTTAAACTGCTGAGGCAGTGCGTCGAAAACAAACGTCAGGCCCCGCCTGTGCGCATGCAGCAGCAGCAGCAGCAGCAGCAGCAACACGAAGTGACTTCCGTAAGAATCGCTACGTCACCGTGGCTGCCCAGTAAACCGCCACCAGCAGCGTCAGCATCAACAGAGGGCAGCCGAACTGCAGCAGCAGCAGCGCAGCAGCAGCAGCAAACTTACGCCAAATCAGCAACTCCCAGGGCCCAGTGTACTGTGTGCAGGTGCAGCGGCACCAACAAAAAGCGAAAGGAGAAAATGTCTGTTCCACGAGTCCACCTCTGAAAAAAAACCCTAAGCCCTAAACCCTAAACCCTAAACCCTAGCTTCATGCATGCAAACCCTCATCAGCTCTGTGCTGTTACCACCCTTGGCCCGTCGCTGCGTTGTTGCGATCTTTAGCACTCTCAAGCCCTAAACCCTGAACCCTAAACCCTAAATCCTAACTCAAACCCCAAACCCTAAACCCTCACACCTGGACTCTCGCGACATCTGCCAGCCCACTCTGAAGCATCGCGAAGAAGAAAGTGTTGAGGATGCAAACGCTCGGCACGCTGCAGCAGCAGCAGCAGCAACAGCAGCAGCAGCTTCCACGGCCCAACTTGCGCTCAATGCATCAGCAGCAGCAGCTTCATCAGCAGCAGCCGCTACATCAGCAGCAGCAACTGCATCAACAGCTGCTACATCAATAGCTGCATCAGCAGCAGCGGGTACGTCAGCAGCAACAGCAGCAACAGCAACAGCAGCAGCTGGGAACAAACCTTGTGGGGCTCTGTTTGTGTCTGTTTGCATTCAGAAGCTGCTGCTGCTTCAAAAAAGCATTTATAACAGCATCATCGAGCCACTGACTTCCCCTCAGCCGCTGCAGCTCCTGCAGCAGCACTGGTGCTGCTGCTGTTTCCACTGCTGCGCTTCCGGGCTGTACGTACACCCCGGAACCCGGGCCCTGCTGCAAAACCCCACAAAAGGGACTCCTGGCCCCTCTAGCACCCTGCTGCTGCTGCTGCTGCTGCTGGGATCGGTCAGATGTGATGGGCACATTCAGCAATAGGGAAGCCATTGCGGACGTTCCTGAGGAACAGCAGCAGCGGCAGCAGCAGCAGCAGTGAAAACAGTAGCAGCAAGTCTCTGTGCTGCAGCAGCTCACGCAGAAGCAGAGCTAGCAGCAGCAGGGGGCGCTTGCTGCTGCTGACTCACTGCGGGAGGGCCGAGGCAGCAGCAGAGCAGACGAGAAACGGTTGCTGCAGCGCCTGCAGCAGCAACAGCGCATCCTGTCATTCAGTCACATCCCTGCTGCTCCTGTTGCTTCACTTGCTTCTATCTTTGCTGCTGCTGCTGTTGCTGCTGCTGCCGTTGCTGCTGCTGCTGTTGCTGCCTCTGACTCGCAATCCAACTCCGTCTTTGAAGGCCAGCCCTCCACGGCGCGACGCCCGCGCCGCCGCAGTGTCTGCAGCATCACATCAGCAGCAGCAGCAAAAGCGGCTATGGAGGAGCAGTTCATCGACAAAGGCAGCAGCAGCAGCAGTGGCGGCAGCACAAGCAGCAGCAGCAGCAGCAGCAGAAAGCTCATGCGCACTTCCTGGTGCCATTGCCACTCGGTGGCGTCCATTCGCCTGTGGCGCACTTGAAAACTACAAGGACTGCCTGTTGGCTGCTCGCTGCTGCTGCTGCTGCAGGAGCAGCAGCAGCAACACTAGGAGGGGCAGCCGCTGCTGGAGCTGCTGGAGCTGCTGCTCCCTGGAGTCGTGCTGCCGCTTGTCTGCAGCTATTGCCGCCACACAGAAGGTGCGTATTTTCTCTCAATTCCAGACACTCTAAATCCACTTTAACCTCGCAGCACATAAACGCTCAGCACTAAACCCTAAACCCTAGAGGATTTTCATCAGAAAACTCCCACTGTCTGCTGCTGGCGGGGCAGCCGGTCAGCGGCGTCGAAGAGAGTGCCACTGCTGCGTGTTTCGCCTTAGAAATTTGCAAAATGCGTCAGCTGCTGCTGCTGTTGTTGCTGCTGCTGCAGCTGCTGCTGTTCCAGCTGTGTTGCGTGGGGCATCGGAGGCCCCCGTGGGGCCACCCCACATAATTCGCTGCTGCAGCAGCTGCAACAGCAGCAGCAGTGGCTGCATTCAGCCTCTGTTTCCGCTGTGTAGGCTTAAATGTTTGTAGTTAACGAAACACAGCATCAGGAGCTGCAGCATCAGCAGCAGCATCAGCAGCAGCCAACAAGTCGGCCCACGGCTGCTGTTTGCATGCGCCTTAGTTTTACCTCCTACTAGGGCAGCTTGCGCTGCAGCAGACCCTAAAATTTATTAGAAGTATTGTGCTTTTATTTTCTGCCACCCTTGTCTGTCTCGGAACCCCTGCTGCTGCAGCAGCAGCAGCGGCATTCATTTCATGAGCGCAGCAGCAGCTTACAAGGATTGCTGCTGCAGAGGCCCTCTCCTGGTCTGAAGAGATTCACTTGCACTCGACATTGGAGAAGGAGATAGTGGAGTTCAGCAGTAGCCGCAGCGACGGCAGCAGCAGCAGCAGCAGCAGTGGCAGTGGCTGCAGTTGCGGCAGCAGCAGCAGTTGCAGCAGCAGGGGTCCCAGACACCCTCCTGCTCCTCCAGGGCCTTAATGAGCTTTTACGTATCTGTCTTGGGTGCTTCCGTGTCAGCAGAAGCCGCAGCAGCAGCAGCAAGCAGCTGCTGCTGCCGTGGTTTCGGTAGGCCTATTGAGGGAGCCACGTCTAGCCTTGCCGCAGCAGCAGCACCTGCTTAGCCGCAGCCGCAGCAGCAGCCGCTGCAGCACTGCAGCTGCAGCAAAGCCGGTAGCATGCAAAATCGGCAGCAGTATAAGCAGCAGCAGTAGCGCCAGCCCGACGAACCGCAGCAGCAGCAGCAGCAGCAGCAGCAGCGAGTCGTATTGCGAATGAGCCGCAGCAGCTTCAGCCGTCCTCCCGGCCGCCGCAGCCGCAGCCGCAGCCGCAGCAGGTCAAGGGCAGGGGGCCCCCGCAGCAGCCGCAGCCCCCGGAGGCCCTCGGGGGCCCCCAGCCTGGGGGCCCCCAGCCTGGGGGCCCCCAGCTTGGGGGCCCCCAGCCTGGGGGCCCCCTCTTCTTTGACGCAGCACCGCAGCATGAAGAGACGCGCGGGGGGCAGCAGCAGACCGGAGTGGGAAAGAGAAGACAGGGGCCCCCACGACAGGGACAGCTCTCGAGCGCAGCAGCAGCAGCAGCAGCAGCAGCAGCGGCTGCTGCAGCCCTCCGGGTCGCATCGCGCGAGCCGCAGAACCTCTGCAGACACCGGAGCGTACCCCAGGTCCTATCGCAGCAGCAGGGATCGGGATCGGGATCGGGATCGGGATCGGGACAAAGGAAGAGAGCGGGACAAGGAGCGGGAAAAGGACAAAGACAGAGACCGCGACAGCAGCAGACAGAGGCCCAGGCGCAGCGGGAGACACCGCGAGCGCTGCAGCAGCAAACAAGGAGACAGAGGCAGCAGCAGATTGCGGCAGCGCAGAAAAGTCAGAGACAGCAGCACGAGGCGCTACAGCAGCAAACCAGATTTGCCCTCTCTGTCCCCTTCGCCGCAGCCAGCCCCCCGACACAAACCGAGGAAGCCAAGAGGCGACACAGGTCAGCTGCTGCTGCTGCTGCTGCTGCTTTGCTGGTGCTGACGACGGCTGGCTGCTGCGGCTGCTGCTGAGTTGGCGTTTCTGCTGCTGCCCCGTTTGCTGCTGCTGCTCCCGCTGCGTTTTCTGCCGTAGTGGCTGCTGCAGCTGCTGCGTGTATTGGTGCTGTGCCCACTTTGCTGCTGCTGCTGACGCTGCATCGCTGCTGCTGCTGCTGCTGCTGCAGATCCTAGCTGGCGCCCGCCGCGCTACGGCGGGCGCCGGTACTACGTGGACAGGGCCCGGCGAGTGAGCTGCAGCAGGAGCCGCAGCAGCAGCAACTGGGTGAGCAGCGGATGCAGCAGCGGCGGCAGCAGAAGGGCTGGGGAGCGGCGGCGGGGAGGCGCAGCAGCAGCAGCAGCAGCAGGGTCGAGGTTCCGGAAACACAGCAGCACGCACAGGGGGCCCCCCGGGTCCCCCTATGAGGAGCGCCACTACAGCCTCGCCAATGGCAGGGGGGCCCCCCCTTCTGTGTCGCAGAAAGGAGGCAGCAGCAGACACAGGACAGAGCGCGTGAGCCGGCGTGCTGCAGCAGGCAGCAGCAGCAAGAAGCGGCGCATGCATTCGGACCACTCGGGGGTGGCGGGGTCTGGGGGGGGCGCAGCAGCGCAGGGGGCGCAGGGGCTGCTGCCGCAGCAGCAGCAGCAGCAGCAAAGTGCGCGCAAAAGCATGCGCAAACAAAACAAAGAAGCAAATAAAGATGAAATTACGCACTTTTCGTGGCAGCCAGGAATGTGGCTCAACGACCGCTACAGAGTTTTGGCCAAACTCGGCGATGGCACTTTCGGCAGAGTCCTGCGCTGCGCGGACGTGCGGCTGCAGACACAGGTGGCGATCAAGGCGAGCGTCCACAGCAGCTGCAGCAGCAGCAGCAGCAGCAGTGGCGGCGGCTGCTGCTGCTGCTGCTTCCGGTGTTGTTGCTGCTGGTCTTCGCTTAAGGGGTAGACGTTCCAGTGTTTGCGGAGTTCAAAGGGTTTCGCGCGAGGGGAGCAGGCCGCGCGCGGGCGGTGGCGAGCGCGGGAGGGCTTGGGCTGAGGGTTTAGGGTTTAGGGTTTAGGGTTTGGTTTGGGGCCGTGCAGGTCGTGCGGGACGTGACGCGCTACACTGCTGCTGCCCAGATCGAAGCCGATATCTTGCGAGAAGTCAACCGCAAAGACCGCAGACAAGAGTCCGGCTGCGTGAGTTTGCTGGACGCGTTTATGCACCACCAGCGCCACATGTGTTTGGTCTTCGAGTGCCTCGGAAAAAGCCTCTACGACGTCTTGTCCGAAAACAAGTACCGCGGCTTCTACCTCGAAGACATCATCCAGGTTGCCAAGCAGGGCCTCACGGCCCTCGCCTTCATGCGCGACTGCAAGCTCGCCCACACGGACCTCAAGGTGAACCCCAACAAAAGCCTCCCCCACCGCATGCATGCATGCATGCGTGCGTGCGTGCATGCATGCGTGCATGCGTGGGTGGCTGCTTAGTCGGACTTTGCATGCGCTGTTTTGCTAAGCGCGCGTGGGCGGAGTGCGTGCATGCGCTAGTTAGACTTTTACACAGTGCTTGCAATGGGGAGCATTCAAATTACTTGGGAACTCATGTTCAGGAAAGTGTGCGGGAGAGTGGCAGCAGGAGCACCACCAGTTGCTGCTGCGCCAACTGCTGCAGCTTATGACGACGGTTGGAAGATGTGGCTACGGAGGCACGAGGGCGCAGGGTTTAGGGTTTAGGGTTTGGGGTTCAGGGTTTAGTGTGCATTGTATATGGTTTATGCTTTGATGTTTTTCTGAATCCAGCCTGAAAACATATTGCTGCAAGGCGAAGAGATGTATGAGACGCGAGCGCCCAGGGTATGTCACCTGCATGCATGATTAACTTTTGCATTAGAAATAGTGGTGATCATGTTGAAATGTTTGGTGATGAATCATTTGTGCTTCTCTCCTACAAGCCTATATACAAAGACAGCTGCGCATTTGTACACTTTTTTGCCGCTGCCTTCCACCTAATTGTGCATTTGAGTGAGCATATGGATGGATGCATTTGTGTACATAAAGATATAATCACATCTTGAAGCTTATATGCTTGCATGCATTCATTCACGTAGATGTGTAAAGAGAATTTCATGAACTTGCAAGTATGGCATTGCGTTATAGCTGAAGGGGGAAGATATTCATGAATCTACTTTAATATGGCAATCAATGCCTTATCCCGTTTGTATTTGGGTTGTATGTACAGCCCTCAGAAGAGGACGACTGCTCGACTCCTTTCCTGAGGCCTGCAAGCATGCAAGTTAAAATTATTGACTTCGGTAGCGCTACATTTGAGGAAGACTACCACTCTTCTCTTATTAACACAAGGCAGTATAGAGCGCCGGAGGTCATTCTCGGTAGGCAAGGGGCTTAGGGTTTAGGAGTTGGGGTTATTAGCAACACAGTCCTATGGTTTGATTCACTTTGGGCTCCTGGAAAAGCTCTTTCGAGCATTTAGCCCAAGTAGCAACCGTTGCTAAAGTAGCAGCAACAGCAGCAGCAGCACTTGATGCTGCTGCTGTTTAGTTGATTTGCTTGGTATCTGCCAAGGAAAAGTGCCGGTGTTGGCTGTGTGTTTATCCCTCCTGCTTTTTGCTGCATTTCCGGGGTGTCATTACACTGCAGATATCGGGTGGGACATGGCGAGCGACATGTGGTCGTTGGGTTGTATTTTGATGGAGCTTTACACTGGAGATGTTCTTTTTAGAACTCATGAACATTTGGAGCACCTGGCAATGATGGTAGGATGCCTGAATATTCTGCACGTTTATTTCCCGCTGTTTTGCACGCCTTTTTTTTCTTCGTCTCTGTGTCTGTCTTCTATGTGCCTATGTGTTCGTCCGTAAACTTGTCTTCTTGTGTAGCAAAATGCCTTTTGTTTCTCTCTTCTGTCAGGTTTTATTTGCCTTGTGTAGCACCAGTGCAATGCATTACAGTGCCGTTGTAGCTGAGCCTCCCACTTGCATGGCGTTTCAGTGGGCAGTCATTCCTTATCGCCATTCGGATTATTGCTTCTGCACCTTTTGCTGCTGCTACTGTTTGCGCCCTCTAGGAACGCATAGTGGAACCGTTTCCCAAGGATATGCTGATGAAGGCACAGAAAGGCGCAGGCAAAGGCTACCTGGCTACAGACAGCCGGGGGGGCGTGCACCTCAAGTGGCCGGAGGGGGCAGCCTCACTGGGGAGTGTAAACAGAGTTAAGAACTGCGTGCCGCTAGAGGTGTGTTTTCCTCGTTTTTCCCTCAGACCGACAGTAGCTAATGTGCACGTGGTGCAGTCGAATGCATGTTCAGTTTCGCAGCAACTGCAGCTTAAGCTAGTTGGACTGTGCCGGCGATTCTAGTGAATAACAGGGAGGCTTCAGGGATTTCTGTGAACGAGGGGCTTTCATGCTTGGTCTGAGGTGCTCTTGAGTTGCTTTTATTGTATTTCTTATGTTTGTTTTCGAGCTTGAGAACTGCATGTATGCAATTTGAATGTACGTACTAAGTGCACATGCAGCCGCTGCTTTGCTTCTCGTGTCAATGCAAAGCATGTGCATGCTTGCGGCCACTAATACACATGAAGAGGGACTGTTCACCATTTTTGCTTCTTGCCTTTAGGATTTGGTGCTACCTCAAGACCGAATCCTGGCCGAATTTGTACGTTATCTGCTGCAAGTGGATCCTCGCAAGCGGCCAGAGCCAAAGGAAGCCTTGCGGCACCCTATCTTTTCTCTTCATAAGTGGGATCGTTGATAGGTTTATTTGCTGATCGAGCATTATTGGATGAAATGGTGTATTTATCCCCGCTTTTTGCGACCACGCACACCACCTAGTGACCCATATGCACGTACACTGCAGTTGGAATGCAAAGAGATACTGTTTTTGTTTGTTTTGGCTCTTGTTTGGGGACCGCGCGGACCCCGGCTGCCATGCAGCAGAGAGGAGAGCTTGGGGCGTGTGCAACTAAGCATTCCCTGCTACAGATTACAGATTGGCAGTAACAGAGGCCTCCTTGTGGGTCTGTGCTCACATATGCGTAAGTTTCCGTACAAGTAAGGGCAAGCAGCAATCGCTGCTGTTTGGCAGACACTGAGACAAAGAGTGAGTGTGTCCTGTGGGTTCTCGCGTTTAAACGTAATTGCATGCATGCCGCGGAGGCATGCATGCCCAGCCCCAATTCTCAAGTTTGCAAAATAGACGCGATTGGCCCGGCAGGCGGCGCTGAGGGGAACAGGGACCAGCGACCGAGCAAACGGAACGACGTGTTTTGTCTATCTCTACCTGTATTTGTGTTTACGTATGATTACGCTCATTTTATCACCTTATTGCCTGCCGATTTTCTAACCATAGTGTTTTAGAGCAGCTGCAGGATATCGCCGGCAGCTTTCAGGCGTCTGTGGTTCTCGAAATTTGGGCCATCAGTGCAGCAATGTAGGACAATCGAATAACAGCAACTAAGAGGGCCACGCAGCTGCCCTCACAAAAAAGACTGGAATCAGCTTGAGGCTAGGGGCAGAGTGTAGATTTGAGGGGGTCCCCTCCAAAGATTTACTTAATTTCTATTCATGCGCCATTGCGATGGAGGCAGAGAGGGGGAGGTGGCGGAGCAGGGGGTGCACACAGAAGCTTGAAGTGCAGTGGAGTGCAAGTGCGGGGTTTACTGCTCCTGCAGCAGCTGCTGCTCCTGCCGGTATGTTTTAGAAAGTGAGAGGCCTATCCTGCTGGTCCTGCGCAGTGAGAACAAATTCTGCATTATTGGACGGTTGAGAGTTAGGTGGTGCAGCGGCAAAAGCGGCCACAGCAGCTCTCGTTAGTTTCTCCTGTAGCCAAGAAATGAAATGCTATCAGAGAAGGAAGAAAATGCACAGGAAAGACGAGACAGAACACTAAGGAACGAGCACAGATGTGCAGAGACACATAACCATCACTACGCATCCACGAGAAAGTCGATGTTTTCATTCGTTCGATATATTAGCGCCTTCATCTAGTCAAGCATTGATATATTTAATAACGGAATCGTACTCTTTTTCTGTCAAATGCAGTGTGAGTGTGGCCTTATTGGCCTTGATCGCAGTGCTGCTCTAGGGGCTGGTGTTGCCGCAGTGTCTAGCTTTCGGCAAATCTCCCCTAATGCATAGAACGACAAACAAACCATACACAGAATATATCTAAACGGCTTTAAAAATTGGTATGCGATTAAGAATGCCTGCGCGATTTCCCGCAGTGAAAGGAAAAGGAAACAACGGGTCCTGCCGCAGTGACCTCGCGAGCATCAGCGGCCAGCTAAGCAGGCAGCAGGTGCTAACTCGGTTTCTAAATGAACTTGTTCAAATAACTTGATTAGATACAAATCAAGGTTTTCATTCAACTCTAAATTCGCACTGCGCTCGCATTTTGAGAGACTCGATGGTTCACAGCGATCCCGACATGCAAGTCAATCGGCCAGTGCTATCAGCCTTCAGTTTTGCATGATGCAAAGAAGGTATATTCTTATGTGTACAGGTTCCTTATAGTGTCTAGTCTGTCGCTATTCCTGGAGCTGAACTAGCAGAGAGCTGACAGGCCCACACGCTACCTGCCAGCTGGCTTTGCAACCCCCTGCCGTTGCTGTTTACCAGATCGCGTGGCGTTGCCATCCGTAGTAACCTTACCTGTTGCCGTAAGGAATCCCATAAACAGTCAAATGGAGGAAGCTGAGAGGTACTTTTTGCGGCGGCGGCAGCAGTTTGAGGCAGCCTTGGAGGGGACGCCTTTGACCCATAGTAGGCCGCGTCCTCTTAGTGCCTTTGCCAGCCAAGGAACAGGAACAGACACCCGTCAAGCTGTACAAATACACAGCAAGATTCAGTGCGTGGGGCCAGAAACCTTCCCCAGCCCTTTCCGAGAGGACGTAGCTAAGGGGTCGCCAGTCGCACAGGAATTCGCCAAGCAATTTGCACGGGCATGAACCTGATCCCTGAACCCTAAGCCTTGACCCTTGCATATAAAATATAAACTTTTGACCCAGAAGCTTGTAATTTCATGCCGTGCGTAGAGAAATATTGCGCCGAGTGTAATAAGCCTTAACCAGAGAGTTTCCGCTTGTGTTGTGATTTGCCTGGAACAATACGTCAAACAAGATTTTGGAATTAGCAGAAACTAGGCGTCTTCACCGTTTTTATTACCACTGAAATTACTCCGTTTTTATTACCACTGCAATTACTCATATTAATATGAGCAATAATGATGCTTCTGAGGACCTCAGCTGAAGCTGGTATACATACTTTGAGCAGATTCATGACACTAGGGCTCAGGTACAGGCTGCGCGCTTCTATCATGCATGTACCAATATGGATGCAGGCAGAGGGCGAAATAGCCTGTTTGACAGCTCACGATGTTGACGAGCTGAGGGCAGTTATCGCAGCCCAGGGACGTCACATTGAGTCCCTGCAAGCGCAGCTGCAGCGGCAGCACGAGCAACTGCAGCGGCAGCAAGCAGAGTTGCAGCAGCGAAAGGTAGAGGCGGAGCAAGCTGCTGCAGTGATTGCGGAACAGCAGCGGCAACTCGAGAAAATGGAAACTGAAATAGTGGCAGCTGCAGCTGTAAATGAACAACAGAAGAAGCTGGTGCAGGAACAAAAGGCGCGCACCACACAGTTAGAGGAAGAACTTGAAAAGTGTGTGATGAAAACAATATAGAAACATGCATAAGTCGTAGAATGCGTTGACTTGCAGCTACCACCCATGGGTTTGCCTTAGTAACTTGCCACGCATGTGAAACAAAGCTCAATGGAAACAATTGCCGAACAAAACAAATACGTTGGTGAATTTCAGTTGTGCAGAGGTGCTCCAACCCCAGAAAAAATATACAAGCCTGAATATTTCACGCTCGTTTCTGTTGAAGCTTCGCGTTTTATTCCGTACTGCTGCAGGTCGCTTGCCAGCAGCAAGGAAGTGGCGGCACTCCGGCTCCGCGAAACCGAAGAGCTCCAGCAGCTTCGGCGGCAACAGAGCAGTTTAGCTCGGCAAGTTCGTGCGGACAAGTCGATGGAAACAGCAGCAAAGGAAGCAGCAACAGCAGCGCGCTATGCAGCGGAACTGCGAAAGGTCACGACCCAGAGAGATGCACTAGCAACGGCAATAAAGAAACAGTTCAAACTAATTGAAGTACTCAAGCAACAAAAAGCGCACCTAGAAGCTGCACGTTGGTTACAATTTACTGAAGAGGAGTTCCTCAGAGTAGTCGACGCTGAGGGGTCGCATGCACACCAACAGAACCAGCAGGCATAGTTCTTGGTTCCCGAGATGGGCCTTCACAGGAAGCAAAAGGAGAAAATAGGGTAGTTATTTTTTTTGGAAAGCGCATTGCGCGCTCCCTCAGTAGTGGCTTTCGTCCTCCTGCAGAGCTTGCAATCGGGAACTGCTGTCTCCTGACTCAAGCTAGCAATGCTACATATGCAAGTAAGAGCAGCTCTGGAGCCACGTTGCGCAAGCACGATCCACAGACACTTAGGCACCGCACAGCGCCGAAAGCTCAAACTTCCAGAAGAGCGGGCCTGCCGGACTCGCAAGAGCTCATTTCAACGCCAAAATGGAGCTGAATTGTTGAGTTTTTACAATGAATAAAATTGAGCTTGTTATCTGCTTCAAATTGCTGGCTCAGAAGAGCTGGACGGATTGTTCCGGAGGAATTGCGTGGCTTGCTTACCTCGACAGTTGCTGCATATAGCTGGTGAACCAAAATGATTTCTATGGGCCCAGATTTTATATGTTCAGCTTTTAGATTTACTTGTTCTGAACTATTGATGGCTCTGATTTCAACATACGCAATCAAAGGAAGAGGATTTCAAATAGACAGACCAGGAGGCACTTGGCTGTCGATGATGCAAGCAGCAAGTAACTTTGTGTGATAGAGGCGCAGCAGCAAACCGGAAAACGTAGCTAAAAACTTGTTTGGAACTAATTTAAGAAATGTATTTAGAGCGAAACTGCCTTGTTTTACCGACACATTGATCGATATTTACAGCCACGCTGCCTCACCGTCGCTGGCTGGCCTCTCGCACTCCCGTATCGCTGATCGCTGGGTGTCGCTTGTGCCCGTTGGCTGCTGCTTAACCTCTCCCGTTTATGTCTCACTTTCTGTTTTACAGTTTGTATGGTGCTCACGCAATTGAATTTTTTCGTTCTTCGGTGTCGATAGCTCTTTTGCACACACACCGTCATCCTTCGACGGGGTCACTTCGAGCGGTCCTCGGACCAGTCCATCAGCTGGTCATCAACAAACCAGCACTTCCAGCGAAGCAGCTCTGCTTCCAAGCCAGGTACAGAATTCGCCACTTAGTCCAACAATTATTCTGCCAATACACTCCCAAGCAAGCACGTAATCCATTGTTTTTGCTTGCGTGGCTGTATTGTGATGCCGGCTGATCTGCTGTTCTTGGCCGAGTACCTGCTCTCTCTTTCTCTGCCTACTGTCTTTTCAGGCGTAGTAGATCATCTTAGTTCTTCAAGATGATTCACTCCAACACTTGGTCCTTGGCAAAAAAGGGGTTTCGCGCTGGCGCGCTGAAGCCCTATAGCGCCTTGGCCACAGCCATCGTCCTCGTAGCCATCCTCTTCTTCTGCAGCGCGCCTGGACTTTCTCAACCGGGACACCGCCATTATGGGCCTGGGCCGGGTGGTCCCCGCCCTCCAATCTACGGGAGGCCCGGTGGCTATCCTGGTGGGTTTCGCCCTCCAATGGTCCACGGCCCCGGCTTTCGTGGCCCTGGAGGGTTTCATGGGGTACGTGGTCCATATGGTCCTCCCCACCCTCATGGTCCTGGTAGGTTTGGGGGAGGCCCGGGTCCTGTCATTCCTGGTCCAGTGCACCACCCTCCGGGACCTCCAGGACCACCGGGACCCCATGGCCACAGACCGTTCAACTACGGCTCTGCATCTCAGTGGTCAAATTTCGGACCCTCTTCGCAATACCCTTCTGTGCCCATGGCACCTCTCCACGGAGGACCAGGCGCCCAAGAACCTGGCGGGGAAGCTCTTGCGGCCGAGCCAACCCCGGAAGTCCCTCATGTGTCCAACAACCTATTCAACTATATGACACAAGACGAAGAAGGACTTACACACCAAGCCCCATCGTCAAATGATGCCTGGTTCGCATCCAACCCTGAGAGCTTACAGGGTGAATCAGCCACCGCAACAGGTATGGGTATAGAGGAGGAGCCAAGTGCAGAGAGCGACCGCGAAGACAGAGAAAACGAGGGTTTCTTGGCGAACAGGGCGAATCCAAAGGAGGAAACCAAAAAAGAGGCGAAAAGTGAAGAGTCAAAGAAAGAGGCGTCAAAGAAAGAAGGGGATGAGAATGAGGAGGCGAAGGAACAACAGGAAAAGAAGGCCGAGGCAGCCAAAAAGAAGGCGGAAGCCCTCAAGGAGGCTGCAAAGGAGAAGAGAGAAGGGGAAAATAGAGAAAATGAAGAAGAAAAGAAGGTGAATAGAGAGGAAGGCAAAGCAGAGGCCAAGAAGGCAGAGAAAGAAAACGAGGAAAAAGAAGACAGAGAAGCGGAAAAAGCTGACGAGAAAGATGATGAAAAAGAGGAAAAAGAAGAAAAGAGTGACCGCAAGTCGCACTCGAAAGAGTTCCAGAAGGAGGAGTCCTCCCGCAGTGAGGAGGAGTCCCACAAAGAGACATCTCACAAACAAGAGAGATCCCAGTGAAGAAAGATGCGCACGGCCTGACCGCATCAAGCCCTAAGATGCGACTACTGGACCCCAGCTCCAGAGTTCCTTAGCGCCCGTGAACACAATAGGCCCTTCAGCCACGCCTTAACGTGCGAACAAACTACAGTGGCGTTTGTAGACTTGCCACTGAGATATATGTGCCTAGTGACTTCGTATGGGATGTTGCTGAGAAATGTTTCACCTTTGTTCTTTCAATGAGTGATTTTTCCGCAGCGTTCAGACTGATCGTTTCACTAATTGACACTTGCTGTTCGATCCGAGCTGTCTGTCTGCCGGGTTAAGGAGTCTGAAAGTAGTCAGTTCCTGAAGTTGAAAACGCTGCTTAGAAAGGAGTTCTTCCTGGCGCATTGTTACTTTGCTCCATGACTCATTAAATATTTCCACTGTCGCGCTAGCTACAGTTCGAGTCTACACTAAGATGGTTACGCGCTGCTCACGCCTGAAGATAACCAGTCCGAAGAGAAAAGGCAGGGCAAGGATAACGTCCGCAGCAGCAGAATTCGCTGGCTGCCGTAGCTGTCGAACAGAGATTGACTTAATCTATGCAATGATGAAAGCTGGTGGCTGTGCAGCTTAAAACGCATGCGAATCACGCACATATAATTGGCTCAGAGCTTCTTGGCCTTCTTTTCTTTCTCTTTCTCCTTCCTGAGAGGGGCTGGGATGACTACGGGGGTTTTGGAGGGGATCTGCTTGCAGATTGTCTCGTACTTGGTTTCCTTGCATGGGTACTGCTGAGGCTTCATTCCTTGGCTGTAGCAAGTCTTGCTCATGACTTGCTGTTCCATGTGGCACTGCTCCTTATACTCTGTGCGCGTGCAAGGATAAGCTTCTTTACCCTTGACCTTCCTGTAGCAGGCCTGGGGCTGGCTGACCTTCTCGCAGACTCTCTCGCTGCATTCAAAGGCGACATCTCTTGAGACTTTTCGCTTGCACACTTTGGGCACCATCTTGCACTCCTTGGATTTGACCTCTTTGCTGCAGTCGTAAGGCTGCTCTTCGGTGAACTGACGAGTGCAGGTGTCTTCGTATGGCACCTCTTCAACGTGGCATTCCTGCTTCATTTTGGTTTCCATACATGGGTATGCCTTCTTGTGGGTATGAACCCTCGGGCACATGGGGATCTTGATGCAGTTTGGCACTTCAACCGTCTTCATGCAAGGATAGGGTTCCATCACAGGCACCTCGCGGAAGCAAGTGCTAGGCACCTCGACCTCCCTCTCTACGCACACCTCGCCCATCTTTTTCTTCTTGCAAGGAACCGTCTGTTTCGAAGAGACAAGCTGGTAGCAAACGGCGTCGACGTTCTCCTCCACATCCTTGCACACCTCTTGTTTGACTTTCTTCTCGCATTCATAGTATTCAGTTTTATCGCCTTTCTTCTTTTCGCAAGTAGAAGGCACGCTCACATTCTCCATTTTGCATTTCTGGGCCATCTGTTTCTTCTTGCACTTGTAAGGTTTCTGTTCCTCCACGATCTCCTCGCACATTTCAGTCACCTTCTGAGGTACAACCTCGCAGTCCCTGCGCTTTTCCCTCTTCATGCACTGGTACTCTTGTTGGGCCATAACCTGCCGCTCACATGTCGCCTCCACCTCCTTCGGCACCATGCTGCACTTTTCTTCAAAGCTGACAGCACTGCCTTCCTCTTTGCCTTTGCAGGGAACCAGCTCTTGCTGAGTCTCCTCCTGGAAGCATGTGCTTTCATATTCTTGAGGTACCTCTTGGCAGACCTTTTGCTTTTTGTGCTTCATGCACGGGTAGTTCTCCTTGGCGTTCTTCTTCTTGAAGCAAGTCTGGGGGATCCTCTTTACCACAGTTTCACACTGTTCCTCCTCACATTCGTATTCTTCTTGCTCGGTTATGGTTTTGAAACACTGTTTGGGCACCATCTTGCATTCTTCTTTCTTGACTTCTTTTTTGCAATCATAAGCCTCTAGAGCCGTGGTGGGCTTGTAGCAAGTGTCTGCCACCTCTACAGGAACCTTTTCACAAACCTGCTTTTCAACTACCTGAGGGCATACATACGCCTCCTTGAAAGGTACGTTCTCGAAGCAGACAGAGTCAACTTGCACAGGAATGGTCTGGCAGATCTCCTGGGGAGGAGGAGGACCCTTAGACTTGGAATACATAGGCGTCTTCTTGCCATCGTGTACTGGCATGAAACCTGCAGATACCTGCTCAGCAGTCAACACCGCCGCGGAGGCGGCAAGTGCCGCCAAGAAGAGGCGGGTCATTGTAGAGTATGAAACAAGAAGCTAGCGATGAATCCAACTGCTACACCTGACAATTGGCTGAGAATTCAACAACTATACCTGAAAATAAAGATGAAGGAGACAGCTGACTTTTGGAGAAAAATGCAGTTTGTCAGTCAGTCACTTTCGGTCTGCAGCCGCTGTCTCGCTACGGCCGCAGCAGCGATGGGGGGCAAGGAAGGTGACAGCGTCTATCGGCCGCTCCTTGCCTTTCTTTCCCGGAAGTCTATAACTACAAATCTAGTTGCTGAAACAATACCTCAAACACACATTTAAAAACTTGACCTTTTACAGAACAAAAATATCCCTCGTGAAGCCAGCCTGAGTGACTCTGTCGTCCGCGGCCACCCCACAGTGTCACTTCTTCGTCTGCACGCTCAAACCGCCCCAGAACAGAGGTGCTTTTGCTTCAAAACCACAGATAATGTAATTTTTCAGTCATTATATCAATTAAAAGTTTACAGCTATTGTTTCGCTGTACCAGCCGAGTTCGGGTCTGCGGAGAGCTCCAGGGAGCGCTCTCGGCGTGATGCTGCCCGACCACACCCGCAGTGGCAGCTGAGTTGCCTCTTCTTTGAAAAATGTGCTACCATGCTCTTTATATGAATATAGATAGATCTATGCAGACAAAACATAAGGGACATGCGGAAAGCAGGACAAAGAACTTCGGCGTAGAGCTACGGAGGGATGCAGGAGGAGCACGTGCACCTCTTGCGATGCTCATGAATTTCTGAACATGCAGGGAAATACTAATAGAAAACGGCGGCCATTTAGTAAAAAGCCCATTGCTGTCCTTGGAAAAGAATATGCCCACGAGACACCTGTGCGGAGAGGAATCCTACCTCTGGAGTGCGCACTCTTTGCAGAACACGTATATTTCGTTTCATTTGCACCTGATGATTTTCTTGCCGCGGGCATCTAGAATTAAAAAGATGTATACTTTTCCAAAATGGACCTAAGCATTACACTCATTCGGGGCCTCCGCCAGTCTGAGAAGAGTTCCGAACTCAAAGGCTGAGCTGAGCTTCGCTGTCGGGCTATTATTAAAACAATGTCCATATACGTAACGCAACCGTATGGTAGCGAAAGGAATGAAGTGTTTGCTAACTGGTGGACTTCGGCGGGCGCGCACACTGTCACAAACTCACGCCGTTTTGCACTGAACGTTCATGGCTTAACTTCCGGAGCAGTGCCAAGCTGAACTAAAAAATCGCGTGCAGAAGGGACTTCACATCGTTTGCTCAGCTCTGATGAGTTTCGCTATCTGCAGAAGTCCCAACAACTGGCCTTCCCACTGGTCTTCCCAATGGCTCGGGACAACAAGCTATACCAAAGTCACTTGGACAAAGGGCGCAGCTCTGGCGACACAAAAGCATAAAGTGCAGATTGCGGGAGCCACAGCCACCCAAATCGCTTCCGAAAATACTTAGTACCTGCCAAAGCGAGCTCCGGAATAGCGGAGCCTATCAATTGCCCTCTGAAGCAGCTTTCGGGGTTGTGGCTGGAGCAGCCTTCGCCGCGGTTTGAGCTTGAGGAGATTCTTTCTTTCCTCCAGAGTTCTGGGCCTCTGGTGCTGCAGCATCTCGCTTCTCTGAAGGCTGACTTGCTTTTCCTCCTGGCGGTTTGGGTTTCGGTGGCTTCTTAACAAGACGACGGCCGTACGGTACCTGCCGATAGGGTATCTCGCGGAAAGCCTTTGTGAAATCAGTGGCTACGCGGCGGCTGAATGGGCCAATGGTGTCGAATCCATTACCAAACAAGCTAATCTTCGTAAGGCCAGGAGAACGACCTATTAAGGCGTTTAAAAGTTCCTTCATGCAACCTTGAGATATTTTGTTCGACTGAAGCTCCAGAACCGACACAAATGGGAACCGCTTTGTCTCCGCCACCACGCGCTTGCATAATGCCTCGGCAAAAACGTCACCAAGACCGCACTTATTGAGGCACAATTGTTCAACACGCAATCCCAGGAGACTGAAAACGAAATTGGCTGCTAACTCAGTGTCACCGAGGTTGTTCCCGTCTAGTACCAACCGAGCGCATTTCGCCGCGCTGCCGCAGAACGCCACAACGTCGCTCATGTCCTCCAGCGGCGTTATGGAATTAAAAGACAAGTCGAGAAGCGTGAGTTCACTCTTGGAAAAAGCCGAGCTTGGAAAGCAATTCAGCGCCTCGCTGTCTAATTTCATGTTGCTCATGTCCACGCTTTGGAGACGAAAATCTTCAGCCACAGCAGAGAAAAGGCGCACAAAC
Source organism: Eimeria tenella (assembly GCF_000499545.2). Taxonomy (NCBI): domain Eukaryota; phylum Apicomplexa; class Conoidasida; order Eucoccidiorida; family Eimeriidae; genus Eimeria; species Eimeria tenella. The sequence goes on along the minus strand of NW_013543356.1, from coordinate 181,754 downwards.
TGCCCAACCGCCAATGGACGGCCGCCAAGCTCTAAGCTTCGCCTGAAGCAGCTGCTGCAGTACTGGCCTACACCCGGATGGAGTGCTTCAAGGTTGCTCCTCGCAATCGTGTTGCAAGCCACTCCAGCTTGTCTGAGACAAATCGGAGGACATTAGTACGAAAGCACTTCTGAATACCTCAGATCATCCTATTTATGCATTTATACAATTGTGGACAACGCTACTTTGCTGGCCAGACAATGAAGAGAGTGGCATGCAGGCGCATGCAGTGGCGTTTTCTTTCTACAAGAAGAAAAAACTGACACTTTTCAGAGACAAATACATGAGACAAGTAAAGGACAAAATAAGCACCGTGTGTAGAAAAACACCGACTTCGTGGAAACTCCTGCGCACCTGAGTGTAAGTACCCTGAACCATTCTCGTACATAGTCTTCAGACTCTCCCTCAAGAACCCACGTCTCAGATTTTTCTTTCGAAACAAGATCGGCAGACACAATTTTTTTCCCTGTTGCAGTAAGTTTTAAGCCTGAGATCGTGGCAGAAGAAACGAAAATGCCTTCCAGCCCGTCCCCGAAAAAGGGTGAAAGCGCGCTATTCGGTGACTTCCGGCCCGCCATAGGAGACGGAGAATTCGACCTCGTTGGCGCCCTATAGCAGAAGAGCGCAGGACCCCTGAGCTCGAAAAAAGCTAAACACAATTGGGAGACTGGCTCAGGGTCGTTGGCTCCAGTGGCCACACTGTCATTTTCCATAAAGAGTCTCCCGCTGAAAGTGGCAGGCAATGACAGACACTTCTCCGGCAGCTCTCTTTCATTTAGAGAACGAAAAGGAAAAAGGAGATCGTTCGTAGATAGCTGCGCCGGGCGCATATCTGGCACTGCCTTAAGAGCTTCCGCTACTTCATTCGGACCAAGACTAGGTACATTTGGAACGCAGAGAGCCCTTAAACGGGGAAGCGCTCTTGCCACAGATGCAGCAAGAACTTTTAAACCTCCCACAGATATGTCATTCTCTCCCATGTTAATTGTCTTTGGCAGTGAACAAGGCTGTTTTATGTTCTCTAGCTCTGCTGCAATATGGGCACAGTCTTCGTCCGTCATTGCTGTGCGCCTCATCTCCAACAACAGAGGCTGAGGGTTTTTGATTAGTTCTGCGATACCCCGGACTCCAAGCATGTCTCCAGAAATGTTGTTTTCTGATACGGAAAGATATGATATTTTCAGCTTCACGCAAACGTCGCCAATTTGTTTCAATATTGCGGAGCTAAAGTTGTTCGCCGTTAGATCCAGTGTTCTCACTTTACATGAAATATTTTGCAAGGTCGCTGCCAGATCGTCGCCATTCATATCTCTCCACCCACAATATACCGCATCCAAGTATGGCACCTTCAATGAGGAAAAAAGGGCTTTGTCTATTGCGTTATGGTAAGGGGTCCCTTCAAGGACAATTTCCCTTGGCCCAGGACTCCACAGACTTGCCACAAGTGGTAACGTGGGCTTCTGATTTGCATCACCACATACAGAGAGATAACGAAAGAAAGTCTTGCGTCCGTTGAAAACCACCAGCCATTCCTCAGTTTCCGCATCCGTATCCGCACTGAGGAAGCCGCTGAAATAAGTCTTTTCACGCAGAGCAAGCTCTGTTTTTGTAAAGTGTGGCGGACCATCTTCTGGAGCAGAATTTGCTGGGTCCGGAATGATTCGACCATTTACTTTGATGGCTTTGTATACTTGTCCTGGATTACCGCTTCCCATTTTTACTTCCTGTGCTTCTCCTGTGTTGTCTAACATAAAAGCGCAGAGATATTTCCACCGTAACGGAGCTATTTCAGGCTTTTCATCAGGCTTTTCCTTCCTACAGAGGGCTGCGAGGCTGAATCTCTTTTTTGGAGCTGGGGGCTCAGCTGAACTATAAACTAGTATTACAGGTCCTCTTGCCTCCAGCATAAGAAGCATTCTGGCTTGCTCTGACTGCTGTGTAGGGGCTTTAATTCGAGCTGTTGCCACTGCGCGGGTCCGTTGTTGCTCTGCGCTTTCTTTCGTCTCCAGCAGCATCCTGCCGCAGTAGTCCACAGGGTGTTTCATCCACTCCTCCAAATTCTCCGGTGTAGCTTTGTACTCCGGTGCGTGGTACTGAGACCGTTGGAATACAGGATATTCTGTTGATTCGTAACTACTGACTGAGCCCGAAGAGATCGTTCCCTCCATGCTGAATGTGTCGCTCTCTTCTTCTGTCGCTACCTCTTCGTCCTCTTTGTCCGATTCTTCTTCACTTTCCTCTTCTTCCACGTCTTCCTCTTCACCCTCTTCTGGTGGTTCTTGGTCTTCTTCCTCCAAGAGAGGTTCAACATCCCCTTCTTTCATTATTTTTGCCAACATTGCCGCCGCCCCTGTCTGCCTTGATTTCAGCATTTCTCTAACACGCTCTTTCCGCTTCTCGTCTTCAATTTGCTCATCCGTTCTCCACAACGTCGGGTCGACTTCGGGCGAGGGAGTCAAGGCCTGTCGACGATGCTGCATACAAAAACCCCAGATGTGTGAGCACACGAAACTGTAAGTAGGTTCTAGCCCTTCGTATTTTTTAGGAGAGTATTTCCGATATTTCTGTTTGAAATTGGGTTTCGTCAACAAATGCATTACTTTGGGTTGCTGCTCTTTCTTCTTTTTGTGTCCGGTGAGCTCGGCGATGCGCTTTTTGATCTTTTTCATTTCCGTTAATATTTCGTCTGTCTTTGGCTGCTTCCTAAGTCGCCGATATGCCTTCTTAAGCTCCTCAATGATTCTTTCCTTCTCGTCAGCCTGTGGAGCCTCTCCCTCTTTCATAAGAGATCCTTTCTGTTCAAGAAGTGGCTTGGCCTCAGACTCCTTTTTTTGTAGCATTTTGGCTGCAGCGATGCGCTCTTTCTCACGAGTCTCCTTCAAACGCTTGGCAACTTCATTTTCTTCAGCCTCACGCCGTTTACGAAGCTCTTCTTCCTCCCGTTCCTTTGCCTCTCGCAATGCCTCTGTAACGCACGGCAGAACTAGCGCATCTGTACGCGAAGAAGTTCTACCGACTTTCACCTCACCTTTTTGAGAAAGGACAAGAAAGTAGGCGGTTATATTTCAAATGGGTTGCATTCTGATTTCTGGAGCTCTTAAGCTCCACGCGAAAAGGGTAGGCTGCATACTGCCTACCTTAGCAGACTGCTTAGCTATCTCGATTCAGTACATTCTACTGGTTAAATGCGTAGTACGCTCAGTGATCCCTAGTTTAAACTGTGTTGGACACCGTGAATTGCTGAGCTTCACGGTCATGGCCCACGGGTGCCGTAACTCACTCTGGAGATCGAAGATGGAACGCTTGTTTCTGTTGGCAAGAATCGACTTTCGAATATCTTCCAAATTCGCCTCCTTGATGTAGTATCCAGGCGAAATCTCGTCGGCGGGGTATTTCCATTTTTCTAAGAGTTGATTTTGTCGCTCTGCGAACTGCGGATCTCTGGCGTGGATTGGTTCGTTAACGATCATTTTAAGACGCATCTTTTCATTTTCCCATGCGTGCTTATAGTCTACTGTGTGTGTCTGACGCTGAAGGGCAACAAAACCACCAGCTACAAGTTCTTCAATATTCCTTATCTCCCTGGCAGTCATTCTCGATAGAGCAACTTCTGTAGTTTGGAACGTGCCTGAACGTGGATCTGTCGGCATTGCCTCTACCACTGAAGAGCCAGCTGCTTCCTCCGGCAGGGCGTACAGAACTGCCGCCGCTGGTGGTACCGACATTCTGCTGTCTTGAGTCTTATTTAGACGCGATACATAGGCGGGGACAGCAGCCGGATAATTATTCTTTGTCGAATCATGCGGATATCCAGTAGTCGGCACGAAATTTCGCGCAAGCCCTTCCAAGCTGGGTGTTGTATCGATAAGATCCTCTAGAGGTGTTGGAGAGCCGTGGAACACTTCATAAGACGGCGTCTCAACAGGGTCTGAAATCTTCTCCAGCGTTTGTTCCACAGGCTCCTCTTCGCTGATTACCTCATCTTCTTCCTCGCTCGACTCTTCCTGCAAGAGCGAACGCGAGAGGCATACGAGCTCCGACTTCGGCATAGAATGGGGAAGCTTTGCTTTTGGTCTACCCCTAAGCTTGCGTAGTCCTCGCACGCCTTTGACGAAAGCAAGGGAAATGGGCTCTTCAGTCGCTTGAGGCAAATATAAGGTGCCATCCCTCTGCTGCTGTGAGCCGAACACGTCAAACCCTGATTTGTTCCTATCTTTATTGTTTTTCCGGGCCTCAGCTGCTTCAATATCTCTCAAGAGGCGAGAGGGGCGCCCCATCTCTTTCGGTGCTACAGCTGAGTTCTTAGGATCCGGCTCTTCTGCACGGACTCTCTTGTCACTTTTTAAAGTTTTCAGCTTCAAAGAGCACCGATCTATGAGCTCGTTCACAAAAGCACCGCTGCCAGCTTCCCCCTTACTCTCTGATGTCACGTCAGATGCTTGGCTGGGAGACAGTGTGTCAGCACGTACATTTCCCCGAGCCTCGCACTTTCGATGCATTCGCTGAAGCGCGCGCAGTTGCCTTGTTAGGTCCTGTAGATTTTTCTCAGTGTCTTTGGAACCATCACGGCTCCGCTGCTGCTCGTTAGAGGCTTCTGGCAGGGCGAAGGTTACCTTCTTGTTCCCTGCGGATTTTACTGCTGCTTCTGCTGTTTTTGGCGGCTCTGGAGGCCGTGAAAGTTTTGCCTTTGATTCCTCAGCTTTGATGAACTCCGCTCGTCGCCGCTCATTCTGTTCCTTCCACTGCTTGTTCGTAGGCTGTTGAAGCTGCTGGATTACGCCCCGCTTAAATCCAGGCCGCACTGCCTCCAACATGAGATTTTCTACAAGAATGTCTTGAGATGGTTCCTCGAAGGTCTTGAATAGAGCTTTTTCTTGGAGATCTATTACACTGTCCATTGGAATACCTCCTGGATATACTGCAATATCTCTTGGCGCATACTGCATAGCCGCCCTTGGTGCTTCTTTCGCTTGTTGTTCAGATAAAGAAAGCGGCCGCGGAGGCATCATCGGAAGTCCAGAGGGGTCGGGTGGCAGCTGGCTCCAGTTGTCGGTTGCAGGAGGCTCTTGTGGCCCCTTCGGTTTGAACTTCAAGGCAGTTTGACCCTTTCCTGCATCATTGAAGGGCACTGGATCATGCCAGAGGCCAGATAGAGGCAATTCTTCCGATGAAGGGAAGAATCTATATTTTTCGGAAGTACCCTCCACGCGTACGTATGGTACCGTGAGCTGCTCTGTTTCCGCAGCAAGCAGACGCACGTCGCTGGGATTCAAACGAGGTATCAACTGTCTTGGCAACGTATCACCGCCCAAAAACATCTCCGAAACAGGCAGCTCTCTGGCCCTGTAGAAATGCAGAGAGCAAGTAGTCAGTTGCTCAAAGAGCGGCACAATTCAATCACTGATGAGACGACGCTGATGCCTTAGAAAGCGAGGAAAGCACCAAACGCAATAGAATAAGCACTACTGCTTTTAGGGAGTAAACGGCTCACGCAATGGTCGATGGGTTCTTTGGATGCCATAAATCAGGTTCTGTTTCCTGCGTTTCTGGCCACGTTGGTAGGGTGTACGTGATGTTTCGGCGGTACGGGGGGAAAATTTCAGCCTCATCCCTTTCTATCAATCAAGGTATGCAAAGAAACTAAGCAACCTTTCAATGATGACGCCATATTTCTTTAGGCCAGAGAAAACACATTAGATCAAGGGTGGAGGGAGACTTCACGCACCTGTGAGTAGGCTAAGATCCTTTAAACGATCGAAGTTTGTAGGCGGTTGCATTTCTCCAGGCAAAGAAAGATTGGCGCCATCCGACGTGGGATTCTCGTTTGGCATTGTTACTGAAGCGCACATAAATCAACGGCTTCAGGTCAAGTCCACTGAAAGATCTAGAAATGGAGGGGTACGCTTGTAAGAAAGAAATAAGGGCAAGCTGCGGCCCATATGTTGTAATCGCAGCAGCTTCGCGTGGAGCCCTACTGGCGGCACCCCCCGGGTCAAACGTGACTTTCGAAGTAGTTCGCCGGAACGCCTCTGCATGAAAAAAACAAAATCCAAGTCAAAAAGCTAGCCCGTGCTGAAGATCTATATTGATGTGCCCCATGTTTTGACTGACAAACTATGAACAATCGTATTCCACCGTCCTTAGTACCTGCATATTGTTGCATTGCGCGGCTGCCCTTTAGGGCGGACTGTACTGTAGACGGCGATGCGTAGCTCATCTTGAGGCTTCTAGAATGGAAAGAGAAGACGAAGGGAATGGTCTACGAACACCTCTCCCGCGAGAACCGTCGACTGTTAGTGACTGTAAGGCAACCCATGAGCGGAGTTACCAACGAGGCTCCTTCCCTTCGTCGCTTATCTTGAATCAAACTTGATAGGACGTTACAGCCTGTACTTCCTGCCGAAGAGCCATTGGCAAGCCCCCAAGGTACACTCCAGACACCCATCAGCCTCTAGTGCTGAGCACTGGAACAAAGCATGAACGCGTGTGCCTGAAATTGAGCAAAACAATTGAAACGTATTTAAACCGAAATGGCTAATAGTAAGTAACAGAGGTGGGGGACTGGAGATGGCGCTCTGCTCTGTGAAGCCAAATTTTGACACTGGCAGACCATGAAGCGCATAGAGACTCTGCGCCCTGCGGGGCCAAGCATGAATAGCGTGGTCCAGTTACCGCCCTTTTTTTACATTGAGTGAGAGTGTTCGCGAAATCCCACCTAGTGTTACATCTTGGTTAGCTTTCTAAGAGTCACAGATCATGCGGGGCTTAGCTCACTACGGGTCCTGTAGTGGCCTTGCCTCGCGCCTACATGGGCTTCCCAACTGGCGACGCATGTGCACATGAAGTCAATAAGGACAAAGGCACCCAAATAACCCATTTAAAGCATAATAACTGAGGTCTCTTTTTTTTTCAGATTCTGTGAGCCCTTCAGTGTCGGTGGCACTGCCAGCCCCTCTCCCTCGCCTTTTAACCGACCAGCCTGGACTAAGTCTACAGCAGGAGCCGCATTTCTTTATCTATAACCTCTCTCATTATTTTTCGTATATAGAATGGTAAATGTTACAAGCTTGGGAGGTTGTTCTCGTGCGGCATTGCGCGCTACAGGCCCCTCCCGTGCTACTGTGCCAGCCAAAGCCAGCATAAAAAACAATCACCATCGAGATGCGAACTTTTCCCAGTGGAACAAAGTGTTGGAGGGTTAAATCAACAGTTAAGCGGAAATGCAGCTGTTTTGGCTCTCCACACGGCTCGGACTATTCTCTTTTGCGTGGCGTGTACTTCTAAACACAATGAGCGAATGCATGGCTCATTCTGGTGTCTTCCACGGATTCCATTGCTAATTGCCGTCTAACCGCAAGGCTTTTATCCATCGCACGATGTGTACGTCGAGTAGTTGTGTGTCTCGCACTTGTTCACTGGTCCACATGCAGCCCTGCAAGGCCTCTCCTCTTTGGCGTACAGCCGAACTACTCAACAGCCTTGTATGTGAAAGTATACAAGTATGCCACGTTAACGCCTGCTACCCAGCTAGGCGCAAACTAGCTTTGTGGGCTCAGTATCATGACCCGCGCATCCACATGACATAATGGCAGGTCTCATTCTCAAATGGCAGAAACTGTTCACAATCTGTCTAGCCCTTTAGCCAGCTAAACGCCAAATGCGCCGTTCTCGAGTGGCCGATTAAGGTGGGTCCCAAGCGCGTACTTCCCGTACTTTCGCCGGAAGAGGAGAAAGTTTCCGTCTCGCCCCATTCGGGGAGTGCTTGCACCTCCACCGTCGGCAGAGTGCGAATTCAGTCACAGACACTCCACTGCTGTCTCAGCTGGGCATCAAGAACCAAAAGAATATGCTCCACTTGATATTGGAGGGCAGGTAAGTCAGTGCTTCACAACCACTTGCGGGGCAGACAGCCACACACCCGTGGGTCCGCAATAATCGTAGAGAGCAAACTGCTTGTGTTTTATATTCTGCCTTGAAACCAGGCAGTAATGATGACAAGTCAAACTTGACGCTATGAGAAGCCGAACGCGAGGTGCGTTCTACACGACTGGTGACCCTTACTTCGCAGTGGAAGCACCAACGAAGCATATCAGCTGACGTGGGGAATGTACACTATACCCGACGAGCGCCTTATGGACAGGTCGTGTCGTGAAATAAGCACTGGAAGAGCCACTCATAAGCAAGTGGAGTAGCAGTAGCAAAACAATTACGTGCACACGGCTTTCTCCTTTGCAGCGGAGCTGCACTGTAACCGCCTCAACGAAACATCTGTTGACGTGTCGCTGATGGTGGAATGGGCACCGGAGGCACGGCTGACTTCAGAAGATGTCGAAGCCGAAAGCGCCACCTGCACGAACTCGCGAAGTCTGTTGTAGTAGCTTTGACCCCCAACTTCCCACGTGTCGTTGTGGCCGCCATTTTCAACATCTTCTCTCAGCTTCAGACGCGCACCACAGCTCTGCAATGAAGAGCAGAACGAACCAGTGCACAAAGTAATTAAATGAATCGCCCATCCCAACAATCAACATGGCACAACTGAGGAGGAAATAGAGAAAGAATGAAGCAGGCAAAAGCGACTTTCCAAGAACAGCGGCATCTGTTCAACAGCAGCTTTCCTGTCAGGGCGAACTAGGGTTGAGCGTACGCTGTATAACACGTCCATATGCGAAGGGGGTACGAGCTTGTCTTGGCGGCCAGAAATGAATAAAACAGGTAGAGTTAGTGTACGAACCTTCTCATCATTCAACATGTACATGCGCTACGGTCCGCAAGACATCACACAGCCCTTCAATCGTCCACGTATCTATTACAAGCTCCTTTTCCCCTCCCAGCTAAATGCCAGGAAAGATCTGTAACGTTAACTAGAAACTTGTCACCGCAGGAATCTGCGTCACTTCTTCGTCATATCTACAGTAGTTAGCCACACAATACTTAGCCATACAAGACCTTTACCCTCAAGCACTGCAGAATGCTTCTCAGAAGCACTGGAACTTCGCGTTCACGGCTAATGTGCTAGTTGCAGGCTGGAAAAATGGGAAGGGAAAGGTTCTGCTCATATGAATGGGGGGGGAGTCGTGCGTACCTGCACGGCTTTTACCAGCAGGTTGAATGGCCCCAAAAAGGGAAAAACAATGTACAACATCTCCAGGAGCGACGTGAACGTGTTTTCAACCACAATCCCCTTCAACTGCACCAACAGCCGAAAACGTCAAGAGCAAAGAAGAACATGACTACTTACCGATTGGGGAAACAGCGGGCAATCAGCCATCAAATGATGTTGACTCCGTTGCCGCAATATACCGCTCCGCTATCCCTGCCTCATAAGGATGTTATTTTGTAATAAAGTACTGTTGCGTGATCATGTTGTGAGTTCAAGCCTTCTAGCATAAGCAAAAGCCTCGGTGGGTAGACCAGCATATTTATTTCCAAAGAGTGATCAGCCCAGGATCTTTAGAAAAGTGTACCTCGTCACTTCTACGTCTTGCAAGCTCTATCGCCACTGCTCCCCCAATGCTGCGGCCAAAGACAAAAATATCTCTATTGTTAACCGTCTTATTCTCCAAGAGGAAGTCTAAGGCGGCCTCCGCGTCTGTGTACACGCCCTCCTCCGTGGGTGAGCCTTCACTGTACCCATACCTGCAGAACAACTCAAAAAAGGCATGTAGAGAAACAAAGAACATGAGCTGCAGAGCGACAAAAAGATGGACGCCCGTGCTTTCATCAGCATTCACCCCTCTATGCCAAGACACAACGACCGCAAACTGGGATTTAAATGAAGGCAAGCCAAGACACAACGACCGCAAACTGGGATTTAAATGAAGGCAAGCCAAGACACAACGACCGCAAACTGGGATTTACATGAACGCAAGCACGTGCCGTGCTGCGCCGATTTTTCCTATGGAGAAGATGCGTGCAAGCAACTGCTGCTGCGGTTGGGTGCATTCAGCTGCAAGCTTGCTCACCCTCTATACGATATTATCAGAATATTCACACCAACCATGCGGAACATCAACTCCAAATTCGGTAGCCGAAATCCGATGTCTGAGCTCACGCAATCAACATCCCGGCACCGTGGGGTTGGAAACTTGAAAATGAACACTGAACTATCTGTGGAGAGAGTCTGCAGACTATCTCGCTTACAACAGGAAAAATCCCATCGTACGTGGCAGTCAAGGCAAGCAGTGCTGAAGTCCTTCCTAGCTTTCCTTTTGTTTAACAGACTGAGTCGTAAATCCTAGACCCTAAACCCTACAAACCGCCCCACTGGAGGCACAGGGCTGGAGACGTGCACTGGACATGAAAAGGCACGAGGATGGTGACAAAAATATATAGAAGGGAGGAGGAACTGAAAGAGTTGCTACTGGACTTACTGCCGGCATTTCCATGAAAGTAAAGGAAGGTAGGTGCTTGTCGAGCGTTAGGCTGGCGCAAGAGCCACCCGTGAAGAGTTAATCCATCGCTGGTCCGAATATAAACATCTTCATATGGTAAATCTGTTCAGCAGAGAAAAGCGCAAGCACTACTACACGCTTCAGTGCACCTGACACGGCGCTGCAGTCTCTGAACGTGCGAAAAGTGCCGCCTCACTTCGTTCTCCGGGATGATGTAGCCCCTTTGGATTTTTATCCGGAGTCTCATATCCTTTTGGAACTGCACATAGGCACAGTCAAGCAACCGCCACGAACAAAACATGAGGGCTCCAACGCCGAAGGGGGCACGTACTCCCTGTAACAAGCCGCCCTATGGCTCTTGCTTTTGCAAGGTTGACACCACACATCGATAAAGTTACGTGTGTAAATACCTGCAGGATAGAAGACGAGCTTCTCTTGGAAGAACCACAAAAGACCTGCGTCCGCAAAACGCATCGTTACGAAAACTGACGAAGACCTTAGCACGGCATCAATGGTTGGAGTGCCACAAATGCCCCAGCTGGGGCTAAAAAGAAGGAGAAGGGATTAAAACTTCAAATAAACACGTTGGGTGCTTACCAACGACAACAGATAGGAGAAAGCCGCCCACCCAGGCCGCGCGGGTTAGGATGGCGGCCAGGCTCCACCAGGACATCTGTGGTTGCGCTAGGTGGACACGGTTCCTTTGTCCGCTATAGCTTTCTTCAGCATAACGTTACTGCTCGCCGTCTTAACGGCTCTAGTGAGCCGTCCTTGCACTTGTTGGCCGTGCACAACTACGGCCAATGTCTGTGCGGGCCGTTAGCTTCCCCCAGGCTCTTCTGAGAGTTCCGGTTGCTCCGCTTCGTCCCTACGCAGATCCTCTGATTTTGAAACTGACAATGAGAGCTGCAGAGCTCAGGTGACGACGCAGACGACGAATTCAGTGGTGCAAGTGACATGCAGATGCTGCCACTGCGGGACCTGGGTAAGCGAGGCCCCCTACGACTAGTAGAACGATTGCAGCTATCACATCCCTTTGTGGAGACATATAAACATGACTCAATGGTCTGCTGGAAACTTGTTTTAGGCGCTGCTGCCCAGTAACGCAATGAACGACCGCCTATGCATGTCGTCGCACAACAGTTGCGCGTAAACTGTCCCACCCTGCTGCGGTTTCTATGTTTTTAACCAGCCCCTAAACATATATAGGACATGAATTGTTGAATTTTGTCGCTTAGCGGTTCTTTCATTGGGAAAACGAGCAGGAAGAGGCGGCCCCAAGTCCCCTTGGGTCTCTGAGTATCATTACCGCAGCCACTGAGTGGCTTCAGATGGCCCGACATCTCTGACTGCTGCAGTTTCATCGCGCTGCTGCGCTACACCTGGTATATTTCTCATATTGTCAATGAGATAAGCAAAAGGGCAACTTTAATCGTGTAATTTAGCCGAAGTGCTTATTTTTGAGGCTTCGCGTGCTCAGTCCTGCCACGAGGATGTCCCCTGGCGGGCGAGCGGCGGTGCGTGCAAAACCTTCTACTAAACCTTTGCAATGATTAACATGTGCCGGCCTGGAGCGATTCTCTAACTTAATTATCGTGCGTTGCTTGGTCCGCATACATCTTCCCCCTGTCAGGCTGTAGGGTGCTTACGGCAAAAGGTCCCGGTAGCGTCCCACACTTTGCAGGTATTGCACCATCGATCATGTGGCAAGAAACTCACACAGTACAAGTCCCGAAACGTAGATGTGAGACCACCCATAAGTAGGCCTTCTCCAACTGTTTGTCAGATTTGTGTAGTGTCCTTTTCTTCCAGAAGTACTCTGGTCCCGTGGGTCCTATGTTACCTCTGCATTGCAATTGCTGCGAAGCTTGCAGCGAATTCATGCTGGTAATCATCCCTCCGGCGATATTTAATATGCATGAGCCGCGGCGCCTGAGAGCCTTGTGGACCGGAAGAGAGCAGCCGAAAATTTTCAACCTGAGCGGCTCACCGTTTTATCCGAGGTTACATGAAGGGAACATCGTTGCAGAGGGCTTCCTTAATGAATGACTGACTGGAAGTAAATATCTAGCCGTCTTCTACGACCGTGCATAAGGAGTTGTCCACCGATGGTGGTGATGCTGTGTTACTTCCCCAGTCCAAAACTGGCTTCATTTTGGCAATACACAAAGCATACGCGCCTCGGGTAATTCAGTGAGCTGCATTCGATGATCATTTTGTGACTGTGAGAGAAAAATCGCACCCCACCCCAAGGACCTCTCAATGATCGCTCCACATCGGCCAAATTGCGGAGCAAACATAGCAGGACGTTAGAGGCATGCCACTCGCTGCAACGAAAATATACAGGAATAGAGCAAGCGGCTTAGAAACCCTTTTTTCGGTACGCAATATGGAGGGGAGGAGTGTAGGATGATATTTCTGAAGGCAAAGTAGGGCTCTTGGAGACGCAGAATCGCATCCACACTTGTGCACGGGATGCGGCTGCACCATCACCGTATGCCACTGCTACCATACATTTCCTTTCCTTTCACCGTATGCCACTGCTTCCATACATTTCCTTTCCGAAACTTTCTGGCAGTTAACAATTGTAGAGGCCACGGAGGTGCCATTACTTTTCTGTCACGTGTTTGTCGTGGAAGTTGAACGTTTTCCTGCCGCCCAAAAGAAGTCCTTTATTTCATGTCGGTTCTTCAGTTTCCACTCAGTCTCTTGGTGTGACACCGCGTGCTTCTATTTGCGTACTGTCTGTTGTTGAGGCGCTACCACCTCTGTAGACGCAACAACCGACGAGCGTCGCGCTAACGCGGCCTGTGGCCGAGGTCTTTGTGGTTCAAATGGGTTTCCAACACTTTCTTTTGCACTTTTGTCACGCGCAAAGGAATATTCAGTCCACAATTCAGGCCTTGGATGGCAGACAACGCCGCCAGGAGTCACGCCTAGTGACAGGCTTTAAGTTGGGGAATCCGCGGAACATTTTTCATGAGGTGTTCCAACATCGTTTGAATGTTCGGTTGTTTCTTCTGTTTCATGCACTAATTTCTTCTCGTGTACTTGGGCGTAGACCATCCGCAGTCGTGAACATGGTCTGCATGCTTTTGTTTAGGCCTTCATAAATTTGCACGTATGCAAGCTGCATTTGGAAGGACTGTTTCTGAGCTCTAGCAAGAGAAGGCTTGCTCAATGTCGCTAAGGATTTCAGGAACGTCAAGCTGCCCCGGACCTGCCAGTTTCTGCATATATAATTGGATAGTTAATGGTCGAACGAACTAGGGGCCATATTAAAACATCCCAAGGCGTCACGCCTGTAGCTGAGGACAGTTTGCGTGGAAAACCGTCAGAATTCTGCCTTCGGCTCACGGTGAACTGTCAGCAGATGAACTCCATGCATATATCGAAAACATCAGCTGAATATAAATCCTGTGTTCTGAAGTATCCCTCCAATGTGATGGTATCGCAAGAAATGCAAGTGCTTTCCCCGATTGCTTGCCCTAGGTCTCAGCGCAACCGTCAGCAATAAATACACTATAAAGGCCCACGGGGACTTAAAATTGCAAGCATATGCTCTTGTACATAACCCCTTAATTCCGAAGCATGGGTCAAGCTAGGTCCTGGATGTGCAAAGCATTATGTCCATGTTGCCGCTTCCTTCATAATAATTAGACCTATGTTGTGCATTTCTGAAGGTAGCATGGTTCCTTAAACATGTTTCCTCAAATCATTTAAGCTTCTAAGCGCACTCTGTTCCGTTCACAGCCAACTCCCCGTGTTTCAAAAATATCGAGAGATCCTCTTATTCTACGGAACTAATTGAGCCAGAACCGGGACTGCATGCATTTGCATTTGCAAACTTCTCGAGTTTCTGAAACTGGGTTTTTTAGATTGAACAAAATGCCGCCCCTGCGGATTAGTCAAATGCGCTCAGCACATTGGTGAATTTCTTAAAATATTGGCATGCCAGTCAACAGGGCCAAGCTACTAATAGCAGTACGCAGAGATGAGCAAGCCCACAGTCGTGAGACCTTATTGTACATGTTCAGTCTTATCGGAGCATAAGTCTGAGCAAACTTACCAAGGGCAGCGCAAGACTATTTGGGTGTTCACTGGTGCGTGCACCATTATTGCAGTAGACTCTAGAAGAGCTGCAGAGAGCAGCAGATACATTACAGAGGCACTTCAACGTGCGAGGACGTTTTTTTGTCTCAAGCAACAAAAGGCCCACTCGCAAGTGCATCAGATACATGAGTGAAATTGAACAAGCAAATTCTACAGTACGCTCACCCGCACAATATTGCAGGTTGTACGACAAAACAGTTTTCGTGCATTCATATCTGAAGCAACTCGAGAAAAGTACAGCTGTGAAGGGGCTGAGATTCTATGAAGAGTCTGAGCTCTCGTGGGGTCACCACATGACAAGGTTTCCAGCGGCGTCGAAGCCTGCCGCATACCACATCATCGATATGCCATATTAAGCGATTAGCACTTGAGATAGACATCAGCCCCGCCATCCTGCAGCTTTTGAGGGTTCCTACGTGCATGCAAAAATAAGACACAGACAAAAAAGGGTGGGCTAGGCAAGCACATAGTATAGGTTTGCCCGAGAGGTAGAGCGTGTGGCTCCAAACTTTGATGGGGTCGAACGCTCCCAGTATGATTGCAGGCACTAACATACCGCCAGTAGGTCAAGGGTGTTAGAGGGCTCAGGCTTTCCTGTTTGGTTGGTCGAGCGCACATCATCAACATTATGCGGAGTATTTGAAGTTAATAGATGCAAGACGGACTCTGTCCCAGCAGGATTGAATGGCTGCACTTCGAGAAAGCGGCAGCGGTGAACAGCTGCAAACCGCCGGCATTCTGCCGCAGCTTTAGCCCACAGAGACCAGTCACCGCCCTGAGGGGCAGAGCGCACTAGTACGTACAGCCAGTGCACCTAATGAGATTCCTACCTTTGCCGAATCTACAGAAGTAGCTGGCAGCAGGCTTGTTCATCTTCCCTGATGTGCGAGCTTAGACACTAACTCTAGGACTCAAGGCTCAGCAAGGAAGGTAAGAGTTTTGGGGTTAGCAAAGTGCATTACGCGCCGCTGTAAGTGTTGCACTCACTGCCGCAGCCAGGAACAAAGCAGGCTGACGATTTGGTTTTATCTGGGCTTGCGCTGAGTGGAGCATTCTCTGGAGCTGCTGTAGCTGATCAGACGTGTTATTACTCTCTACGTCGAGGACAAGGAGCAGCGCGTTGCTCTGTGAGCAGAGCTCCGCCCTCAGCTCTGAGAATTCTTCAGCACTGCTTAGTGCCCACAGTGTCATGCGGGCTTCTGAACCACTATGACACATTGACAGAATCTCAAAAGAATAGACATCAAGACTGTCTGCGGCGGCATTCTCTCTGGTAGAGGACTAAGACGATATTAGTTGCTCCTTCTGGTGAGACAAGGTAAAGCTCACTTGTGCTGAAGGCGACGGAGCCCCCAATCAACGCCAACAGGGTCTCGCAGATCAGCGCTTGAAGCGGCATTTCCCCTTAGCAGCCTAGAAAACAGTGACATTGTTGCCTTGGGACTAGCGCCCAACAGGGATACTTTGAAGTGTAAACACTCATTGGGCGTGAGCTTGATTGCAAAGTGTTCCCGTTTCAATAGAAGGGCCTGAGTGGAAAGGTGCTGCGATGGCTCGTCTACAGCGTCCATTTTTGTATAACCGACGATGCAAAGGACAATTGCGAATATGGAGCTGAAAGAGGAAGTACTGCAATATATTTTTTCCGCAGCTTGTTGCCACCTCCGCAGAGCTGAGAACACGGAGACAAGACGTCGAAGCGCCCTTTATGAGACTTGTAAGATCAGCCGTAAAAGGTGTGGACTTAAGCCCTTCTCCCAAGTTGACTGCAGTCACGCCACTTCAGTGTTTTACGCTCTACCTCTAAACCGAGTAGATAAGCTGTGTGAACTATCACTATCTCTTGAGAGGTTTGCCATGGCTTGTCCAGCCAGCATGCACATTTCACGTCTAGATGTACAGTACAGTTACTAAGGGCACCTCTCACGCGACGTCGTCTCCAGCTCGGAAGTCACTTTTGAATACGATAAACGAAAACACGTAGACCTTTCGACTTATGCGTTTCATGCCCTCGCTGGGCGTACAATGGGCATGAGAACCACAGCGGCAAAGGGCGGAATGCTCCGACAAAAACGATGACAGTTACACCACTGCCATTCACTAAGTCATTGAAACTTCTCCAGTTGAGCTGCTTTGGAGCCTTCTGGCATACCTGGTTGCAGGACATGTACAGTGTGAGCGGTATCTACTTCGTCGCCAGCTAACCACAGGTGAGAGGCCGAGGTGGCCGCCGGGTCACTTCGGGAGCCATAATAAGTTAAATAGATTGGAAAGATTGAATACTGCGTAAACCGTTAATATGAGTGCCTTCAAAGAGACAAAATGTAGTCTTTTCCTAGCCACACGAAGGATGAATGGCTTCAGAAACAGCCGACACGTGGGTTTGCAGCTTGTTCAAGGCGCGGGCCCCACTCGGTGCTCGACGCAGTCGGCTGTTGCACACCAAGTCTCATAGCGTGGATCTTTTCTGGATTTTGGGAAAGTAGGCTTTTAAGTTGGATTTTCTTTATAAAAATGAATAGATCGAGACATTCAGTAGGCCCCCAGAGGGCTAACGGCCTCTCCTGGTCCCGCGGTCTCTTTACGGTCGCTCGACTTGCGTTCCTTTTGATTGCCATCTTTGCCCCTTTAAGTTCTTCTCTTTCGTCAGTTGCTACTGAAGATAGCACAGTTGAAGTTGGAACAAGGTTTTCACTGAGGGCTCCATGTAAGACAAGATGCGAAATGCATACTGCTCTGACGGGAAGCTGACTGGAAATGCCCGCTGGAGATTCTGAACTCATTTACGTTGCGGCGTGCCTTCTGTTTTGATTGTTTGTTTAGTAATTTCAAAGCTTAACGAGGTTTTGACGTCATTATGGACTCAAATAACTCATAATGGGGAGCCCGTGGAGATATCGGGGTCCAAGGCTCAAGAGTTGGTTGAAACAACAATTCGCCGACTACGCGATTCAGGGGAAGAAGTCCCAGACGAATTTCGTGACCTTTTATTATGGCAGCTGACATGTAAGTTAATTCTCCACTCCTTGGAAGTCTCGCCTTTGCCTGTCGAAGTTTGTAGCTTTGGAAAGTGGTCAACGGCCTCTGCTCATGGACCCTGCTTGTTTGCGTCTGGTGCTTCTGCAGCGTGTTTTCCAATTGACGAAAATGCATTGAGAGGGATTCATGGAATCTTTGGAGTGACAAGCAGAGTCGTTTGTCCCGCTAACCGCACTTTCTCCTGTGCCTTGTCCGCACTCAATATTCCATTGGCGGAAGAGGAGCGAACCCCCATACAAGCCCTTGAGGCCTCTATATGTGGTGCGTCCATAAACGTTTAATCTTCATATACAATAACGGAATGGCTCAGCCTATCGTGCTATTGATCAGATCTCTTTCATTAACTCGCCTCATTTTTATGAATACGGAGACACTCAGCTCTGCTTCATTTTGCTCGATGCGTTTAGCTGCTGCAATACGGCACGTTGGACATGATGCCGCCGCAAGGCTTGCTTCACAAAGAGGTACCGGCTTGGGTCCAGAACAGGTACGGAACCTTACGCTTGAGGAAACTTCTTTGTCAACGACAGACGAAAAAACGGAGCGCCTTTTCATAGAAGGCATCCAACTTCAAATAGAGATGCAAAAGGGCTTTCAGCAACTTCAGTGGTCCCGATTTGGCCGAGCTTTTAAGCTCGCATCGGCTTTCCGCCTTGCCCAGCGTGAGCTAGCCAAAATTGCACCAGATTTGTTCTCACTGAACGAAGTTTGGCAGACTGAATCTACACGCTCAACTTTTGAGCACATGGGTGTAGTCCGCTAAGTTAGGATGGGCTGTGGCTATTTATTGAGGGTTCGCCATAAGTGGCCGACTTCATGCAACTGTCATTGTCACTCGCGTTCATCAGGCCTCTTCTACGAGCCCCAAGGTGTCGAAGGGGCTAAAGCAGAAGGAAAGGAGAGGCTCATGGAAGGCTCCCCCAGAGGAATCTTGCAGCTGGTTGACTGTGTTGCCAAAAGTGCTTGCTTCGGGATCGGTGAACAAGGATTTCGAAAAACCGTTGAAGCTTGTGTTGAGTCTGAAAGGGTGAAGAGTTCCTCGGTGTTGGAGTACTTTTTCCGCGTTGCCCCTACCAAGAAGGATAGCGTAGCTGCCCAGGTCTTTGCAAGTCCGTTAAAATGGGTTCTACCGACAGTGTTGCATAATTTGACATTCGAAAGTAACATTTTTCTTGAGTTGTCGAGTGGCTGCACGCGCCTTCTTAAGAAATGCTTTCCGACGTGTCGCATTTTTCCTTCTCAGCTTCTCTGCTAGTTCTCGACTCAACTATGCAAGGTCGGAGACTGGTTGCCTCCCAAGGAACTCCTGCCTTAGGAGAGCTACCAGAAGCTAGCTCTCTTTCTTCTCTACAGCAGGCCGTAGCTGTCTCTGTCGCAGCTTGTTCAGCCGAAGTAATGGAATCATTTGATAGTCATTTGCAAGCTCTTGGGAGTCTCGAAGCAATAAGCTCCAGTGAGTTGCTGGATTATGCCTGGCCTGTTTTCCACTCAGAAAACCCAGTTTATCTGGGTCACTTCTGCCAAGTGAATGTCTTTGCTTGATTACATCAGGCCCAGTGTTGTTTGCCTCCGTCGCCCTGGAGAATGCACCATTGCTTTTCGCGCTAAGCGGTGTTCAGTCACCGGAATCTCTCCAGTCGGAGTACGAGAAACTGCGCCAAACCGGATCAGCGCGTACGATTTTCTCACTGATTCACACGTTGTCACCAATATCCAGACTGAAACGGGCTAGGCAGCTGTCTGCGACACTTTAGTGGGAACGGTAGCCTTTGGAGATCTCAAAAAGACAAGCCATATGTTTCTGAAGAATTTGACTTGCAGATTTTAGTGCGTCAATTATGATAAATATGCGATGAGCCGTTAAAGTAATGGTGTGTATGTGATTCTACAGTTGGTTTAGCACTCGTCCGTGGAGCTTCAAAAATGATAGGCACCGCATGCGGGAAAGAAGGACATTTAGCAGCCCCCAGCAGTTCATACTTGGCTTGCGTGTCCAACAGCCTTGAAAATATTGCTTGGAAAGCCCAAAGGGCGCTGCTCAAACAGCACCTGAATGCCCTTGCATACTTCGCAGAGAAGCCTGATCTGTTGCCCGAAGGACCTGATTTTTCAGAAGCTTTGAGAAATTTTACCGCTTCAGCCACAAAGCTTGTGCAGACTTTACGTAAAGCAGCAGGAGTTTCTAACGGCGCCCTCGATCTGAGAGTCGACAGAGGTCGTATTTCTCTTCTTTTGGATGACGCTTTACGGCAGTTTGGCCGCACACTACAAGACAACTTACTTCCCATGGGGGTCACTTTCCTTGAAGACGGAGAGCTTTCCCTTTATGGCCCCACCATTTATGAAAAGATAGTTTCGTCCACCAGCGAGGCATGTAAGTATCCCGTCTATACTACTTCACCTGTAACCGCATGCCCTTGTCAAGTCACTCAGCAAGATTTATATTCCACCAAGACTTTCAACTGAGAGTTTGCCCGTGCAATTTTGTCGTCCAGCTCGTCAAGCTCCATCTTCAGGAGGCGGAGGCGAACTGAAGTCTTTCATGATCATGCAGAGGCTGAGGGGCCACTTAAACGAAGTTATTGGGAATGAATCGCTGCGACGCGCATACACCAGCACCGCGAACAAAACAGGGCTTTCTTCCAGAGCAGTTGAATCGAGTACGCGTTTTTTAATGCACGCGAAGCATGCCTGAAAAAACTGGCTTCTCTTCCGTTGTGCCAGTGTAGCTGAGTGCGTCAGTGAAGGTCCACCGGCTGTGCCGCCAAGAATAATTGGGTGCATTTTGTGTACAGCCTTCATAAAATCACAAGCGCGCCACATCTTCATATTTATCCAGTCACTTTTAGACAGTCGATCAGAAGATGTCACAACACGATTCAGCACAGCCGAAGGGCTGCACTCTTTTATCATAGAATTCTTGGCTGAAAAGGTGGCAAAAAAAGAGCCAGAAGAAGAAAAGTCCTCATTCGGAGGAAACGTCTCGGGCGAAGTTGTTGCCTTGGCAAGTTCAGTAAACAAGGAAGTGCTAAGTAAGTCAGAAAAAGTCACAGACGCAGCCCCAGTGTACCCAGGGAAATCTATTAACAGTCACAGCATAGATGCATCTATAATATACGCACGTATGCAATGATGGTGACAGCTGGCTGCCTCAGTGACAACGTTGCAGCAAATGGAGATTCCCCCAACTAATTTGGTGCGACACTAAGAAGATTATTGTCATGTTTCCTGTTCTGCACCATAGGAATATTTGCAAAGCGCATAAGTCTTAGCAGCTCTTTCCAGAAGGCAAAGCAAGCGGCGGGAATGAATGTGAGCACCTGGCTCAAAAGCGAATTCGCTGATTTTCGAAAAGATATACCACCGTCATACGTCATTGACATCGCTTACGGTAAGCGAGTACAGGCTTGACTTCAATCAGTGCAAACCCATGTGCATTGCTTCTTTTGCAATGCCTGAAATGAGCATCGATGCTTATAAACGCAACAAATCCATGCATGATTTCCTATTTTTTTTTCTGCTCTTACCTTGTGCGGCAGAGTGCCTAAATCGGTGCACCATCCCGATGCTTGCTGATACTCGGCTGCAGACCCAGTGCACGGATTCTCAAGGGAGGCCACAGCCCCTTGGAAAATGTGCCGATCCGGCTGCCGAGTTCCAGCGAATAATTAGCAAGGAAATGTGGGCAAATTTCTTGGAAGACTGGATGACACAGGGCAAAGCTCATTCGGCTTGCAGGGAACTTCTGGTGCTCCAAGAAGAAGACGCGTCAGCTTGGCAGCGGCAGGTGTTTCTCATGTACTCTCATCTCGACTCAAGTGAGCCAGCGTTAGACCACATGACTGGCAAGCACCCCGCCGGCAGCTTGATGCCTTGACGGTCAAGGCGCCTGTTCTTAGTCCCTGCATAGAACGTAAAAGCGCTTCACCTGCAGCTGCTGAACTAAGTGCATTGCCTGTGCTCACACATGCAGTTGGCTGCGGAAAGGACCACCATGGGTATGACTCTTTTGGCCGATACTCCATTAAGCTGGAAATGATTCAAAATTTGTTCGAAATGTTCGCAAGTACGGCGAAGTTTCCGACCCTGGCGAACTTCATTAACTGGCTTGTAAAACTTCGCGAGCCTCTTCCTCAAGATCTGCAGACGCCCACAGCCTTAGCGCTTCAATACGCCGGTGGCTATCCACAGACTCAAGTGCGGGTAAGCAAGGCATTTGCAATGGCAGTGAAGGGAGACCCTTCTTATTCTCAGTGCAAACCCGAAGACACCAAGATTATATCGGAACTTTTAGGCTCTCTTGGGAGCGTCTTTTATACCCTACAAGCTTTCGATGATTTCATCAAAGAAAGACGCACCGGGAAAGAAAATATCACCCGGCAAGTGACCGCACCAGTTGGTAAGGCTATTACACTACAACTCATCTCCCCACTCAGTTCCTGCACTCTCCACTTCAGGCAAATTTTCAAGGCCCGCTGTTTGTTTTGCTTTCTCCAATGTATAATGGGATGGGCGACTTCGTTTTGTTTTGCAGCTGCTGATGCTAGGCCTGTTTTGAGCCAGCTCATGCTTACATTCACAGCGACTGGCCCTCGAGCGCCGGATGCGGTGATACGCTATCCAGCGTACGTCCCGAGCAGTACTGCTGCTCTACTGTCCCAATCTGGGGCAAAGGCAATGCAAGTATTTGTGTACATACAGGATGTCCTCGGCAATGTTTCAGCCACACAGTTGACAAGTTCGGATGAAACAGGCCACTTGCTAGACGCAGCGCTTGCTACCGAAGCCTGGACAGTAAAATGTTTGGGAGCTTGCAACAGCTCTTGCACGTTGCGGTCGGAAGGAGAACAAGCAATTTCAATGTCCATTTCGAGTAGGCGATAAGAACAGTTCTAAAATTTCAGTTCACGGCAGCTCTTGCCGAATCTCACTCTCACTCATTGGCGCTCCGTTCAGACTTCCATTCAAGCACAAAGCCTAATTCACCGTTATGATCATGAAATCATGTGCCATCACCACTTTGTTTTCTCTCGGTTCCTTGTGTCTACCACAGCAACAGCGGTTGCCCCTTACACTTTCCCCGCAACTGACGATGAGAGTTTGGCGGCAGCGGTTTTCGGGTGGCTGCTGCCTTCTTTCCCCGCTTTGCGTTGCAAGGCTCCAACCAGAAAGGTGATTCCAGTTGTACTGCCTATCCCACCCCCTACGCTACCTCCAATTCCTGAGCCATCCAAGGAAGTTGAAGTTCCACCGAAGCCTGAACCTGAGGAAAAGCCGTTTCCTCCACCCCCTCCCACGGCTCCAGAAGAGATCGTTTTGCCTCCACCTGAGGAGAAAGTCCCAGAGATTCCAGAAGCCCCTGTAGTGCCAATACCGCCTAAACAAATATCCATAAAGAAAAAGAAACCAGAAATCGACATAAAGAAAAACGAAAATAAAGATGCAACTGAACCAGAGGAAATGATTACCATGATTCCTCCCAAAACGGAAGAAGCCCCGAAGCTGGAACCTAAGGAAGACGGTAAAATCGTGTGCCCGCTTTTGACGAACCCCCAGCCCAGATAATTACGTGGTAGTTCCTCTTGCATTAACCATCACTTGAACGTCTATATCCTGACTTCTTTGGCTCTTTGTATACTAACCATGTGTCTTGGAGTAACCGAAACGCAAGGTCAACTGCGTATATGGAGTCTCGTTTCGTCAAGTCCTCGCATATTAAATACTGCGCACCTTATTTTGCCGTATGTGTTGCTTCAGCATGTCTGAAAGTTGTGCGCCTTTACAACAAGTACATACAAGGGGCCGAAATAAAAGATGTCAAGACTCTGCACGAAGAGGCGATGGCGGTGCCGCTCTATCGGGAGACGCGGAAAGAACTTCAGATTGACCAAAAGGATATTTCGATGCAGCAGTTTCGTCTGGCTTTATGCGTCACTTGCGGTGAGCGAAGACTTGCTGCTTTCCTTTTTGCCCAACTGAAAACTTTGTTAAATGCTGATTGGTTTTTGCCGAACTTCGCTGCTCAGCGATGACGACTGGAGATGGTACTGTCCTAGTGTGATATTCTCCGTTGCAGCTAAACACATACCCGCTCTGCAACTTGCATCGGGAGAGGAGCAACAAAGGCTGGCTGCATCTATTGAAATGAGCAAAGATATATGCGCCTCTGTGTACAAGAAAACGTTATGGGGTAAGACCCACTTAAGACCCACTTTCATCGAAGTTTGTTCCAGATAAGCAGCACACGATTCTGCATGCGCAGTTGTTTCTAAATATTGTACCACAAAGTGCGCTTAAATTTAACTTGTTACAAGCAACGAAATGCCTAATTTTTTAACTGCTATGGCATGGTCGTCCGTGAATTTAAAAGGTGAACAAAAAGCTGTTCAATAGTTTTTGCCTGTTTAATACTGTTCTTGAAATTCAGCGAATGAGATCGACGGCGGCGCCCCACTGGCCTCTGCAACACGTGAGTATGTGCTCCACTCGCTAGGATTTGTTGGCTTCCTCGTGCCAGCGTTTCTAAAGACGTAGACAGACAGCTACTTAACTTCAGTTGCCTTTGACTTTTTGATTTGCAGCGGCTTCACTTCTAACAAAGAGCGTGCAGCTGAACCTGCAGGCGGCAGCCATATCCCACCGGCTGCTTGGAGGTGCTCAGCCGTTGCTACAAGCAGCTGAGAAAGAAGCAACAGCTGTAGAGGTCTGCGCCGCAGGAGAGGTCTTGGGAAGGTCCTTGCAGAACGCTAAGTGCATAATTCTCCGTAGGAACCCAGATATAAGCTCCCCATTCTTGCTGGCACTTGGCGGACTCTCAAGAGCAGCAGCTAAAAAGATGCGTGAGCCAAACACATAACCTGAAGGGGATACACCGTACACAAACAATGGCTTGGGGTATAGAGTTTACAAGCAATGACTTAGGGTATAGAGTCCAACTTATTCAATTTTATTTCGGGCCAAACAGAGCGACCTCCGTGGTGCATTCAATCATGGTTTAGTCAATGATGTTGCTGTATCTGTCCTCAGGTTTCCACAAAGAATGCTCAAAGATTGGTACGCATTTTTCGCTCTGCATCTGCGTCACGCCGCGGCTGTCACTATTCGCGGCTCTGTCCATAGCTGTTCACCTTACAAGTGTATCCGATGCTGAACTATTGAATTGTGCGATTGTTCCCCGTGTCCTGCTGCAGCGGCCGAACTGTCTTCGATTTTTGGAGCCTCGGTAAAGGTTGCAGGTCGGCGGGTGTCCCCAACCTCGTTGGCTGGGGGGCTGAGGAATTGGTTGTCTCAGGATATGGGGCTGGCAGCTTGGGCTAAGCAAGCTCACAAGAAGTTGAAATCCGATAGATCTGTGGCGGCGTTGTGTGCTGCTCTGCGCTACGCCGAGTTCATCCGACAAATTAGTTCGCTGGGGACCACATTCGACCGTATGCTATCGCATTGGAACCTTTCGCTGCCTTCCAACGGCCTGTCGCTCGTCAACGCCCTGCGCTCAGCTTCTAACCCTAAGCAGAAGCTTACGCAGGAGCTCTGCGTGCTCACTCCACCAGGTTAGCCAATACAGAACTTGTCGTGAACCGTAGGACGACTGAGCTATTGACATGAAATTAGCTGAGCGGCACCACAATGTTGCCGCTGCAACCAGTGCCCCTTCAGATATCTCCAGCTGCTAAGCTGTTTTCATGAAGCACCTTAATGTGCTTACATTCCGCCATTCATAAGACCGTTCACTAAACGCTTTATTCCCACAATGTGAACGTTGCAGGGCAAGAGGTGCAGCGCCTCGTGCAAAGGTTCGATCCAGCCTACTGGGCTGCCCTGATGTTGCAAACTGGCGAGCAAGGGGAAGCAGCGGCAGGAGCAGCAGCACCCGCAGCTGGTATGCCTCATAATGCTGTTACAACAGGAGTATTTTATGTGAAGCGTATTCAGACCAGTGAGCCTCAGAAGCACCAAACTGCAGGTTAACTTTCTTGATTGTGGCTTGCTTTGTGTTCTTCAGAATCTGCAAGGAGCACGGAAGCTTGATTGCAAATACAGAGATAACGGAACCCACTAACCCTGTGGGGTTTGTGCCTTTATCGGTTGCAATTCTTTATAGGGTGTAGGGCGAAGATGACCAGACGCCCACATGACAGCATGGCCCCAAGCAGCGGGCCGCAAATACCAATTCGTTTTTTCGTTATAATTTAAATGCCGAATTCCGGCTCCATGCAGCAGGATCAGTGCACATATATCTTAATATTTATATCTTTACACACGTAAAACTCTTCATTTGTAATATCTAATACGTAAGGCACATATATGAACCAAGCGCTGGCTTTGCAGGCAGTTGGTCCGATTTCCAGCCTCGTGCAGAGACACCTGCCGTTTTTGCGTGAAATTGTCACTGAACGTCTCGAAGTACAGATTAAAGAGAATTGGTCCCATAAAAAGGATAAACCTGGAACGTTAGTCTTTTGTTTCGAAATGCAAAGAAAACACAATGCAAGTATCCTACAGAAATAATAATACAAGGAGACAGATATGTAAAAACTGCATATACAGATACGCAGAATACATAAAATAAACTACCACCAAAAAATATGCCTACGGTATGTAGATGCCAGTATCTTCCATAACAGGCCACTTCGTCATTTTTCAGTGGCCGTCTGCACTGCCTAGTGAACTCAGAGCATCAAAGTCGGCCTCATCATTGCCGGCAACTGCAGATGCCTCTTCTCCAGGGGGCCCCTGGGGGCCCTGTAGCAAGATAGTTTGTTGTGGAGGGACCCCCTGATCCTCTATAGAGCCTGCTGGTGGGCCTTGCCCCATGGCTGTTTGCTGTTGCTGCTGCTGCTGTTGCAGCTTCTGCTCTCTTCTTGCTCGCTTCCTGTCTTTCTTTTGCTTTCTCCGCTCCTTTCGAAGTCTCAATCGCTCGCGCTCTTCCTCGTCGTTCACGTCAGGTTGAACGCCTAGGCCTTCTGGGATCCCTTGCAGCAGCTGTTGCTGTTGCTGCTCCAGCAACATCTGCTGCTGCTGCTGCTGAGTCAACTCCAGTTGCATCTGAGAGCTAGGGGTCAAAATGGCAGTCTGAGATGTATCGGTTTCTTGGGGGCCCCCCGGTCCCCCTGCCGAAAACCTTGGGAGGCCCCCAGGGGCCCCCCCTTTCCCTCGCCTAGGCCGCCCTGTTGCGTCTGCGCGCATGCAGCCTCAACAGCCAAAAAAGAACTATTTGGTCCTTCTGTTGCTCTGCATTCTCCTGACGGAGAACTGAGCTGCAGAACTCCAGGCGAAGAGAAAGCAAGGAGAAAAAAAAAGTACCTGCGCCAGGCACAGAAACACTGTCCGACTGAATCGAAAACAAAATATCGGAGGCGTCAGAGAGGTACTCGTCGTCTTCATCCACCAAGTTGAGCAGCTCTGTCACGTCTTCGGTGGTCAGTACCACTCGTTCTACCCGGGGGGTGGGCTCAGAGGAGGTGCCGGGCTTCCCTTGCTGCTGCCCCTGTTGCGACTGCTGCTGCTGCTGCTGCTGCTGCTGCTCCTGTTCCTGCTCTTTCTTCCGGGCCTCTAACATCTCCAGTTCCGTGTGAACTTCGATTTCGTACGTGTCGCGGCGCAGCCCATGCAACAGCTGAACCAGCATTTTACAATAACAAGAAGCGACGAAACAGATAACTAAAACATGCAATAAAAACAAAACCACAAGAGCACAGCAAATGGCATGCAGCCATCATACAGAAGTCCCCAGAGGCAGCAAACACGGTCTGGTTTGGGTCTTACAGACACCAGCTAGCCAGACAACACCTGCTGCTGCTGCTGCTGCGGCGATCGTTGCTGCTGCAGCAGGAGAGAGCGTTGCTACTGGTTCCTTGCCTGCAGCACTTCCAGCTCTGCGTCTCTAATCTCTTCTCTGTCAAATAGATCTATGTTTTTGAATTTGCGACTGCGAATGCGGTGGGTGGGAGGCGTCAGCCCTGCGCGCCACTCCCACTGCTGCTTGTCGCAGAGGTTGGCTAGATCAAGGTTGTTCACTTGTGGGTCAAACACGTACAGCATTTGGCACACGTCGCCTGAACAGCAACAGAAACCTCCACTTCAGGGTTTAGGGTTTAGGGTTTGCGGCAGCCTGGTAGAATCAGCAGCTCGCCATCTGCTGCGTTAACGCGCGCATAAAGAGCCACAGAGAAAAGCCAGCCACTTGCGCGCAAATTGCCAGAGTGTTCGCGCCTTTGAGCCATAAAGAAATAACTAAGCACATAAAAACCAAAACGAGTTGCAAATGAAATGCAAATAACAAGACGAAAATATTTAACAAAACTAAAATATCCTGAAGATGAATCTGCAGCGAACAATCTGGTGGTTGCCAATACACCGGAAAAAGACAGGAACAACCCCTCGTGAAATTCAGACTGAGTAAAAGTGAAAAACGAAAATGCTAAATAAAAAGAAAAGAAAGACTATCACCTGACTTAAACAAAATGTCGGAGTCAACAGACTTATAGGTTTCGATCAGCGTTGGCAACTCCACCAAGATTCCGCGCAGCCGCCCGCGGTATCCTGAAAGCTGGGAAAACCAACAAAAGAATAAATGGTGAACAAAAAATGATAAATATAAGGGAAATAAAAAGCAGGTAAAGGGAAACAAGCACAAGGCACAAGCATGCACACAGATATGAACGCAAACATGTGATTAACCGTTTGTAGCCCTAAACTACTTGCTTAGCTAGCTACATGGCTAACTAGCTAGCCAGAGGCTCGTGGAAAGTTACCTAAGTGGCTAGCTAGCAGTCAGACGTCTAAGTGGCGGCTAGCTATCCCTAGCTAGCTGGCTAGCTAGCTACGGAGGTGGACTGCTGAGGCTGACTTTCACGTCGAAGGCTCTGAAGTTGTAGTCAGGCCTCGGTATGATTGTGAGTCCAAGTGCTGCAGCTCCTGGCTCGGGAGGCTCAGTGCCTTCTGCTGCTGCTGCTGCGGCAGCAGCAGCAGCATTGTGCAGCCGCTGGCGCAGCGTCTCAGCCACCTCTGCAGGGAACCTTATCAAAGTTTGGCGATCCAGCTGAGGACAATCTTCACTCATCCAGTCCTCCAGCTCTGAGACAGAGAGCAGCCCGCGCCGCAGGGCTGTTTGCTGTCTGTACACCCCAAACCAGCAGCAGCAGCAGTAGCAGCAGCACCAGCAGCACAGGCGCATGCACGTGGGTAGAACCACGCAGCAGCTCCCAATGGAATCTACACTTCTGAATTCAACTAATATAAACATGTTTATAATAAAACAACAACTGTTTTGAACTGAAGGGCAGCAGCCCTGCACGAGAGCGAGCAAGATCGCAGTGGCTGTACACCTCAGAAGATCATGCATCGAGCTCCTTGACAGCCGATTAAGATGAAAAACTTTGAAATATCTGAATAAAATGGTTTCCATAGGTGGAATTTTGAACATAATAACGCAAATAAATACTTTAATTGCAAAAAGAAACTCAAACGTACTTTCTAGCGATCTCCCGTTCGCGCTGCTGCTCCCTCTCCATGTAGTCCGCCATCTCTAGGGTTTGCTGCGGGTCCTGCAGCCCTTGCCCTGAGCAGCAGCAGCAGCAGCAGCAGAGTTGTAGCAGCAGCTAGCTGGCTGCAGAAGCAGCTAGCTG
Organism: Eimeria tenella; assembly: GCF_000499545.2. Lineage (NCBI taxonomy): Eukaryota > Apicomplexa > Conoidasida > Eucoccidiorida > Eimeriidae > Eimeria > Eimeria tenella. The sequence continues at coordinate 152,545 of NW_013543356.1, read as the reverse complement.
ACTAGCTAGATTAGCGGGCATAAGAAGAGGCTGGGGGCTGTGTTGTGGAGCAGCAGCAGCAGCAAGGCAGACTCACCTTGCGGGGTGGGGTAGCCGGGTGGCTGCTGCGTCGCGTACATCGGCTGCTGCGCATACTGCTGCTGCTGTTGCTGCTGCTGCTGCTGCTGCTGGGAGAAGTAGAGATAATCAGCAGCCTGAGACCGCTGCGTGTAGGAAGCAACATCAGAAGCCCCCCCATCAAGTAGAGAAGACGGCGATGAGTCTGGCCGTCCCTCTGCGGCGTAGCCTCTCCAGTCCTCCATCTTGCCAAACCCTAAACCCTCGACCCTAAACCCTAAACCCTAAGCCTGGGGCCCGCGAAGAAGGCCCTAGGCCAATTAGGAGTGCAACTGCAGCACTATCAATTCAAATGCAACGTTTAATTAAACAAAATAAAACTATTTTTACCCACAGAGCAGCTACGGAGCTGCACTGCAGGGGGCCCCGCTGGCCGCTGCCCACTGGGGGCCCCCGGGGGGCCCCTGAAGCCTTGCTGCAGTGGCGGCAATTATGGTCTAAGTACCTACTAATGGGTTATTTGAAAATTTAATTACGTTGGATTTATTCGTTTTCAATTATTTGAGACAAATGCGAATGGGGAGACAAACTTCTCCCCCGAAATGTCTTGTCGAGTCCTTGACTGTTCACGCCGAGTCCAGCAAAGATGCTACAGCAGCAGCAGCAGCAGTAGTAGCAGCAATAACAGCAGCAGCGGCAATAGCAGCAGCAGCAGAGAGATGCAGCAGCAACAATAAGTGTGCCCGATTATGACAACTACTCGCATTGTAGCGGGGCTTCGTGGGTCTCTGTTTAAACCAAAGCAGCAGCAGCAGCAGCAGCAAAAGCAGTGGCAGTAAGGGCATGGACAAACTGGTGCCACAGCAGCAAGAGCAGCAACAACGCCGTGCTGCTGCATTCGAACAGCAGCAGCAGCAGCAGCAGGTTTGGGAGCGCCGCAACATTTTCGAAGCAAAGCTGTAAACCACCGGAAAGAACAGCAGCAGCAACTCCTGCTGCAAAATCTGCAGCAGCTGCTGCCAGCGCTGCAGCAGCAGCGCCGCGGGCGGATGCTGCATTAGGATCAGCAGCATTATCGTCTTCATCCTCCTCCGCAGAAGCAGCAGCAGTACCAGCAAAAGCAGAAGCAGCGGCCACAGCAGCCTCATCGCCGCTGCAGCAAAAGGAGCGGCAGCAGCACCACCACCATCATACGTACGGGCAGCAGCAGCACCAGCAGCAGAGCCATTACCCGGCGCAGCAGCAAAACCACCATAACCCGCAGCAGCACCACCACCTCACCACCGCCATTCCCAGCAGCAGCAGCAGCAGCAGCAGCAGCAGCAATGTCTGGGGAGCTGCACCCGCACGACCAGCACGGGCGACATGGGACGCACTGCATTGTGCCCCACGGGGCGAAGGAAAGGTCGCAGGTGGAGGAAACCCTCAGGAGGGCCAAGCTGCCCCCGCTGTCTTTAGCCAGAGGTACCAGCAGCAGCAGCAGCAGCAGCAGCAGGAGTAGCAGCAGCAGCAATAGCATCACTAGCAGCTGCAGCAGCAGTAGGAGCAGCAGTAACAGCATCGCCAGCAGCAGCAGCAGCAGTAGCAGCAGTAGCAGCAGTAGCAAATGCTGTTTCTTTCGCTCGCTAGCAGCAGCAGCAGTAGCAAATAAGGCTAGTGCCACTCATCAGCAGCAGCAGCCGCGGTGGCCTCAGTTAATAATTTCTTGAGTAGCCAGTAAATGGATTAAATGTTTGATCAACGAACTGACCAGTTGGCTAGTAAACAATTAATCGGGAAGCTAATAAATATTTTAATTAATTAATATTCGAAATTGAAAATTAGTTAGCTAGTTGTTTAATTGATTAATTGTTGTTTTGCGCATGCACAGATGACTTTCCTTCAGTGGTGCTGTCTGAGCGCTACCGCGACAGAAGAATTAAACTTGACCAAGACAGACTGATTTGCGAAGGACACAAGGTGCTGCTGCTGCTGCTGCTGCTGCTGCTGCTTTGCTGCTGCTGCTTTGTTGCTGATGCCTTGCTGCTGTTGCTGCTGCTTCGCTACGCATGCCTTGCTGCTGATCCTGTGCTGCTGCTGCTGATGGTGGCTGCGACTGCTGCTGCTGCTGCCGCTGCTGATCGCTGCCGTTGCTTTGTTGCTTACTGCATTCAGTGCGACTGCAGCCTGCGTGCGCAGCTCCTGCACAGTTTTGTACAACTTAAATATCAAGAAATATATAATTAGACATTTGTGTATTAAATCCAGTACAATATTGTCTTCGTACTGACCAAACACCGGTGCAATATTCATGTTTCATCATAGAAGTGTGCATGTTCATGAACATTTAAAGTGGATCGGTATCCATACAGGTGCTCGCTAAATATACACTAGATTTATATAAAGTATACTTTATATAAACATTTTAAATTAATTTTTATTCCAAATGTGTTTCTGTTCCGGGTTAGGGCTGGTCAAGCGTTTTCGCCACGCATGCATGCAGCAGCGGCTGCTACTTCTTCGAGGTTGAAGCCCTCAGCCCCAAAACAGATACTTTGCATTTTGCCGGCTATCCCCCGGACATGCAGCCCAGGGTCCACCCTTACTTCAGGCCAGCAGCCAAACCCTAAACCCTAAACCCTAGAGCCTCACCTGAGGAAACCCCGGCGAACTCGAGCAAGCCTCAGGGCAACGGCTGGGAGCTTTTGAGGGGTTCGCAAATTCTAGGGTGGATAGGGGGCAGCACAAAAGATTGAACGCTCCAATTTGGTGGTTTAGGGTTTAGGGTTTAGCGTTTAGAGTTTGCGCTGCAGAGTCGGCTGGGCGTGCCGGTACCAACGCTTTGACCTTCCCATCGGCAGCAACTCTTTCTCTTACGCCATTTCCGACTTCGACAAAATTTCTGTTGTGCATGAGGCCAGGAGGGAGCAGCTTTTGAGCGACGTAAATATAAGTGAGAAACCCTAAACCCTAAACCCTAAACCGTGGTCTTGGAACCTGTAGAATGAATCTCACAGGGAGTTCACTGTGGCCAGACCAGATGGTAGCTACTGCTAATGAATGCTTATACTAGCCATTAGCTTCAATCCCAAACCCTAAACCCCTAACCCTAAACCCTTAAATAGACTCAAGCTGCTACTCTCTAGCACAGGCGCGACGCAGATGGCCTATGCGGCTGTACCTACAGATGTACATTCCTCCCGCGTGTTTGTGTTTCTTGGATTTATAATTGTTTATGCTCATTGCATTTACATTTATTCCAATTCTTCACGCTTGTTTGTGCTTCTTGTATTTATATTTATAGTTTTCGTGTATTGTGTTTATTTGGATCATCTATTTATATCCTTTCAGTTGCCTGCGGCTGCAGAAGTAGGAGACGTAATAGGCTGCTCCATCTGCATTCCTGAGCCCGCCGAGTGGCCGCCAGACCCTCGCGAAGACAGCAAACTCTATGAGTTCTTACTAGGCAAGCAGCAGCTACAGCAGCAACAGCAGGACTAGCAGCAGCAGCAACGGCAGCAGCAGAAATTCCCGAAGCGACGGCAACAGTTCCCGCAGCAGCAGCAACTACGCTCTAGCAGTACGAGCATGAGAAGCAGCGGCTGAAATAGTTGTGCTAGAAGCAGCAGTAGCCGCAGCAGCAGCGGCAGCAGCAGGAATGGCAGGGCATTACTACCGGCAGCAGCAGTGGCCGATGATATAGCAGGCGGCTGCCAGCAAGGCCACGAGAGCCACTGCGCAGCCTCTCCGTACGGTTTTAGAGTGTCAGCACTAGGGTTTAGGGTTTAGGGTTTGGGGTTTGCGCCTGCTGCTGCAGCCGGCATCCTCTGCTGCCCGGAGACCCCACCGCAACCCCGGCGGAGCTCAGCGGCAGTTTCTTGGATAGATTTTTTCTTGAATGGCAAGAAGTGAGTGAAAAGATAAAAAATGTGTTAAAATGTAATTTCTTATTTATAAATTGTTAGCACTAAGAACAAAAATCATTTCTTAAATTATAAATTTAGCCTCTGCGTGCAGACTGCCTCGGGCATTTTCTGGGCTGAGCGAGGGCGACTACCACCCGGCAATTTCCTTATATATGGGGGCAAGGCTTAGATTTAACCCAGGTAAAGCTTCTGCTGCTGCTTTTGCTGCTGTTGCTGCTGCTGTTGCTGCTGCTGCAGGCGCCGGCGCTTGTGTCTATACCGGCATTGCTGCTCTTGCTGCTCGTGTTGTCAATGGTGTTGCTGCTGGGACTTACACAGCAGCTGCTGGCTTTTCTGCTGCTGCTGGTGCTGCCCAGTGCTGCCTGCTGGTGTTTCTGCTGTTATGGCAGCCCTGGGCTACTTGCTGCTGCTACTGCTGCTGCAGGCCCAGATTTCAAGTACCCTCCCCCTGAGTCTGAAGGGGCGCTGGGCGCTTGCTACATGCAGCGGCCGTTTATTCCGTAGTGGTGGCAGCAACAGAACATTTGCAAGAAAACGATGCAGATGTAAAAAACAAATGCAAATTGAAAAGAAAACAAATGAAAATTGAAAAGAGAACAAATAAACACAAACATAAGCGGAGCAAACAACAGTAGAAATGCTGCAGCGCAGCGGCACCATGTGTCTAAAACAAAAGTGCAAAAACAAGTCCATAGATGATTGCACACAGCATAAATGTATACATATCCATATACACATATGTTGAGTTTAGTGCATATTTACCTTTCAACATACAGATTCATTAATATTTTAAATGGAGAATCTGCTTTACAAAAGACAGCACACACGCAGCGCCATGTGTAGGTTGTTCTTGCGGTTTTGCATTTGCATACATTTAAATCCCGTTTCTTTGTAGATATTTACTTGAATGTTTGCGGCGGGTAGCTCCTTCTAAAACGTAGACCCCGTAAACCCTAGCTCACCCCTAGAACTCAGGCCCAACCTAAACCCTAGAGGGTTTTGGGTTGCTGAGGCCCAGCTCTAGTTGCTGTTTCTGTTACTGCTCATCAGTAATACCACAAATAAGACCAGCTGAGGCTGCAGCAAATGGAACGAAACTTTTTCATTTCAATCACACTGAGTGGAGCTACTGCTAAGCCAAAAGAATAAAAGAACCTAGAGGAACCCCGGCTGCGGGGAACTGCCATACAAACGCAGAAAATGCCTCCTAGGAGCCTCGGCACAAATGAACTATTATGCAAAGATATTCCGATTGGAATCAAACTTAACAACATATGGTTTGGAGCAATGTGAGTTGGTTGCAACGCACAAAAAGTTTTAAGGAGGCGCCGCCAGGACAAGTAGGTAGCTGGGCAAAGCCGAAGTGGCAGTTGAGGCAGACTCTAGAGAGACAAAAAAATCTAAATGTCTGAAACCCTAAACAGAGAAACTTTTAAAGTGTGAACGGTGGGTTTTTAGCGTCGGTCGGTCACTTAGCCACGTAGGGCCAAAGCAAAAAGGAAAAGAAACAAAAAAGAGCCCCCAAGAGCCTCAGCAGCAAAAAGCTGCCGCCCAGCAGCTTTTTGCTGCTGGGAAGCAACGAACTAGTAGTAGTGGCGGTACTAAGAAGTAAAAAAATAATAGGAGTTACCTTAATCACAGCATAGATTACTGGCAGCTGCGACAATTAGTACAAACTGGTCTCAGATATAGCTGGCTCCAGCAGCACCTGAGCTTCTTCTGTTCCTTTCGAGGTGTATCTACTGCTCGATTGTTCTTCCCACTGACTGTCATCATAAATAGCATTAGTGGAGGCTGACTGGCTCGCTCTGCTGCTGCTGCTGCTGTTGCTGCTCCGCTGCTTCTGCATCTGGCGGCTGAGCAACACCAGCAGCAGACCTGATATTAGCCCAGCCAGCAGCAGCGACTCGACCTGCGGCGCTTCTGCTGCTGTTGCTGGGGCTGCACCTGTTGCTGCTGCTTTTATACCTGCTGCTGCGGCATCAGTCCCTGCTGTTGCAGCTGCCGTTTCTGTTTGCGCTCCCCCTGACTCCGCTTTTGTGTCTGCTTCTGGTGCTTCTGCGGTGCTGGTGCGACTGCTGCTGCTGCTGCTACTTTCGGCAAGCGCTGACCCCGCGAGCGCCTTTGTGGAGATGCCTGCATACAGGGATATCACTATCAACAGAAATAAAGATTAAAACAAAAAGTCAATTGGCACTCGGCATGAGCCCTAAACCTACATTTCCAAAGTACAGTCCACAGTGCGTCATAGCAAAGACCGAAGCAAAAGTACACACGAGTATGCGTAAACCCCTCGCAGCTAATAACGAGCCTCTGCAGCAGCAGCAGTAGCAGCAGCAGCAAGATGAAGTGTGTCCATGCGCCACCCGCCGCGCAGTGTTCGTGCTTGCTGCTGGTTTTTTTTATTGTCACAGAGCTGACCTGCGTCTTCGAGATCATGCTGCTGCTCTTCTTTCGCTGCTGCTGCTGCTAGAGCTTTTGCTTTTGCTGTTGCCTTTGTTGCTGTTTCCATGAATTCCCGTATAAAGGCCGCGTACTTCTCGCCCCCAACCCCGTAGGTGTTGTTGTGGGTGCCCCTTCGGACTTCAATTCTCCATTTCGTCTTCGCCCCGCACTCCTGCATGCGCAGAAAGAGACAGAAATATGAAATTAAGTAAAAATGAAACAAAATATTAATACGTATAATAAAACCGCACAGCTACAAAGTACATACACCGAAAAATCTACGGAACTGGGCGGATAATAAATATACAGGCAAGTGCGCACTCGTCTATTTTTGCATACTTAAGCCATACACTGTTACCTATACACATATATATATATGCATGCATATTAGTGAATTTGGAACCGTTGGAATATTGTACAAATGCATATAAACAGATTTACTCTTTAATAACAGCCACGGCAAAGAATTTATTTCTCGTCTTCAAAAGTGAGTAAGGAGCGCCTTTTCTGGCGGTGGTTTGCGATCTGACTCAATTTCAAAGAAATAACCCCAGACCCTAAAGAGGGGACCCTCAAGGAGGCCCCTTTAGAGGGACTCCTAGAGGAAGGGCCCTCCAAGAGGAGGCCCTCAGGGGGAGGCCCCTAGGCTTTGGCCTCTTCAGTGGCACTTGTGGAATATCGCTAAAAAGCCATGCCATATTTCTTACTATTTCTACTCATAATGCCCCTTTAGCGCTACTTTATTACCACTTCATCATACGTGCAATGTCACTTTTGCTGACATTATTATTATTATTGTTATACTATTTGTTTATCTAACTGTGTTCACGTTCTTTGGCTTAGTGCATCATCGAGAGCTCATCTGAAGAGCGAGAAGGGATCAGCTCATCGTACTCTTTTAATCATTCCTACTTCACCACTACTTCATTGTAATTTCACCATTATTACTATTATTATAATTATTATGGCTGAACCTTTTACTTGTTTCTGTTTCTACCACTGCCTTACCTCGTAGAGTTTCTCAGAATGGCTAGAAGGAATCAACTCATCATCAGTTCCCGAAGTGAATAAAATTGGGACTTTCAGCGAACGCACTTTGTCGATGCTCGCTAGTTTTATGCGCTGCGAAAACCCCAAACCCTAAACCCTAAACCCTAAACCCAAAACTCGAAACGCGGCATAACCAGGCAGGGCCTGCACTAACTTGAACAAACAGCCTGAGCCCTAAACCGTAAACCCAAAGGGTTTAACTCTAAATCCTAAACCCTCGCACACTTACCTGTATCATATTTAATATCCAGGTAACGCCTTTTGTAAATGGCAGCACATCGTGCAGGGCACCTCGAAGGGAAGTGAAGGTGTTTTCAACAACTACCCCGCTAATCTGAAGCAGAAACAGCGAAATGAACAAGCGAATTAAATTAAATCTAAAAAGAAAACTCGTCATCAACGGACAAAAGAAAAGGCCACGCAGTCAAAAGCCGGAGTCGCAGCCGACGCTGCGGCCTCCTCACTAAAACTCACAGGCAGAACCCAAATCCTAAACCCTGAACCCTAAACCCTAACCCCTAAACCCTGCGCACCTCATCTCCTCTGCGGCTTGCCAAGTCAATGGCAACAGCGCCGCCTAAACTGTGGCCAAACAGAAAAACATCTTTGTTGTTTACTTTTTGGCACTGCAAAATGTAGTCCAGCGCAGCATCCGCATCTGTATATACACCCTTTTCTGTAGGGACGCCTTGGCTGTTTCCAAATCTGAAAAAACACATAAAAGCATTTCTCCTTTCTCCTGACTCTGCCTCATTCCCAAGTCCACTTTAGTAGACCTTTATACCCGCTGACCACTGCTGCCACTGCAACAGCTGCAGCAACAGCAGCAGCAAGACCTTAAAGGCAGAAACTTCAGAGAAAAGCCCCAAAACCTAAGCTTCAGCATTTGCATCTGCACTTTTTCTTTCAAAACAAGCACAGCTGAATGCTCCCCTCAACTCAAAATGAATTAGTTTTGAACGCTAAAATGCGCATGCGCCTGCGCCGGTAACGGAAGCTGAGAAATGCCAAACTGAAACAATTAAATGGCGCATGATAACCCAAGATATTGAAAATCGAATTGAATAATAAAGCTAAAGAAATTAATTGGTTTATTCTCCCCATATTTGTGCCTCCTCACCCCCTGTAATCTACTACCAGCACATTGGCCCCCACGCCGCCCGCCAGGAAGTCTGCGTGGGGCATGTGAAATCCCAAGTCTGCAAAAGATGCAAAACAGGAAAAACAAATAAACTGCAGATTAAGAAAACAATTAACAAAACAATTCAAGATTAGAATGAACAAGACAGTAGCACTGGCGAGTTCGTCTTGAAAGCAAAAGAAAATTGCAAAAGGAAAAAGTTTCAAAAGAAATGCTTTAATGCCAATGAGAAATGAACTGAAGTCAGCCCAACACGTCAAATAAGAGCTGCACGTACACCCGAAATCAGGGCTAAACCCCAAAAACCACCAATGCATGCTCAACTAAGCAAGCCCAAATATGAAACAAAAAAACACCCTAGACCCAAACGACCTAAACCGTAATGATGCAACAAATGAAAGAGCAATTCACACACACATATACATTAAATTAAGTATAGACATATGCGCATATATCAATTTAACAATATTCATATACATATGTACAATATTAAATGTAGTTGTGAACATACTTCACGCACAATACTACTTGACAGTACAGTTTCCCTATGCTTCTGCATACAGTACATGCGAAGTATGCACAAGAGTAAAAAGATCACTGTATGTATATGTATAGAGGTGTACGTATATATATATTTATTTGTTATATATATTTGCAAATACATATATGCATATGTGGATATGAATTCTACGTAAAAATTGTACATATTATATACAATCATACGTATAGTGATACTTATGTAGACAGAGGGAAATAAACATATAACAATAGGACTGTATTTCGATATACAGAAAGATGCATGAATATTTATATTTATATATATACATATAAATACATGAGTTCACATGCATTTACATATTTATCTGGGAAAACGTAAACATTCGTCTCACTTGAGGCATTTCCGTGAAAGAATATAAAAGTAGGAACCTCCTGGGGTTTAGGATTTAGCAGCAGCCAACAGTGCAGCTTTATATTGTCCCTAGTTGTCAGCTCAATATCGTCGTACTTGTAGCCTGCGCAAACCTTAAACCCTAAATCCTTAACCCTAAACCCTCGAACCCGCTCCCAAAGCCAAAACCCTCAGCGTTCCTTAACCCTGAACCCCAACCCACAAGCATCAAGTCCAGCCTAAACACTAAACTCTAAACCCTAAACCCTTGGCCCACAACCAACCCCATTCTGCCGGGCTGCGTAGACCGCGAGGGTTTTCTTTGGGGGTCCTGTACTCAAAAGGAACTGCAGAAGACAGACAGAGCAATTGAAAAATTGTAAAACAAATAAATAAAAGGACCAATTATAACACAAACAACAAACAAAGAGAAAGCAACCTAAAAATTAAAAAAGCCAGAATTAAATAAACAAACAAGGAACAATCAACAAAGCTAAAATGGAAACGTGAAAAAACTGCAAAAAGCAGAAGCCCACAGCTGCTGGCTGTGTAGCTAGCTGGCTTCTGTGCTGCGCGGCTTGCCAGCAGCCGCTGCGGCGAGCTGTTGTATCAATGGCAGGCAAAGCTAGCTGCTAGCTGGCTAGCTAGCTGGGTATCCAGCTGGTCTGGCCAGCCAGCTAGTAGCACAACTGGCTGACATGGCTATCTCGCTTGCTTGCCAGCGCGCCAGCCACTTGCTGTGCCTAGCTAGCTAGCTAGCTAGCTTGCTAGCCAGCTAGATAGGCACAGCCGCGGAAGAAGTACGAAATCTCACAGTGCAGGCTGCATTAAAATAAGCAGGAATGGTAGAAGGGGAAAGAAAAGAACAAGTCCAAAGAAAGTAAAAGGAAAATAAATTAAAATAATTCAAATGAAATGAATGCTCTTCAGCCCCTGCTGACTTTGAGGGAAAAAAAGGAGCCTCTCTTGGAACCACCACAGCAAGCCTGAGCCACAGAAACACGCACGCGTTTCTCCAAGATGGCTAGCTAGCTAGCCAGCTAGCTAGCTAGCTGTTTATTTCGAAGGCTTGCCCTTTAATTCGCGAGGCTCAAATCCAGACAGTTACCTAGCTAAATGCCTGGTTAGCTAGCTGGCTGGGAGCACTAGGGACCAGCTACGCAGGTAGACAGCAACGCAACTAACGGATCAAATAGCCCAACAGCTAGCTGGCTAGCTAGCTAGCTAGCTAGCTAGCAGCTACAAATTCTTTCTAATGCATTTGTATGACATTCAAAGAGCATTAAAGGAAACATAGAGAAAAGACAAATAAAAGAGATTTTTTTTCTTACCAAGAGTAACCAGCAGCAGCAAACTGCCCACTAGGCCGACGCGAGACAGAATAACTCCCGCCCTAGAACACCGAGGCATCCTGGCTCCTAAACCCTAAACCCTAGCTCCCAAGACCTAAACCCTAAACCCTAAAGCTTGCCCGTCTGTCCTCCCAAAAAGCCTTGCAAAAATCCGTGCTTTCTCCGGGGACAACTGAAAAAAAGAGCAGATTCCCAGCTGCTCCTGCCGCTGCTGCTCTGCCACTGCTGTCGTTGCTGCTGCAGCCGCTGCTGCTGCTGCTGCATTAAAAAAAAGGCACCAGAAAACCCTCCTGCTACGGAGACTGTTGCAGTTGCTGGCGCTCCTGCTTCTACTACTGCTTCTGCTGCTGCTGCTGTGGCCTCTGCTACCGTTGCATTTTCACTGCTGCATTGTCGCCAAGGCCTCTCCTGTTGTCGCTGCTGCTGCTGCTGCTGCTGCTCTCGCTGTGCCCATTAATGCCGTTATTAGTGCTTCACCACCTGCTGATGCATGTCCTGCTACTGCTGTTGTTACTGCCTCCACCCCGCCCCCTCTCCAGAACGCATTCGGCTACCGCCGATGCTGCAGGGGAAAGTGTTCCTGTTTAGGCTTGTTGGGGAGCTGCTGCTGCAGAACGTGTTGCTTCTGCTGCTGCTGCAGCTTCTGCTGCTGCGGAGCGGAGCCTGAAGTCCGTGTTGCAATGGATGGCTCTGCAGCGCCAGTAGCTCCTGTTGCTGCAGTCGGTGGTCCACCGGTCAAATGATCACACGAGCATATTGGTACTTGTATTTGGAATCTATTTTGTATGTTAATTATTTGCCCTGTGGCATCTGTTTCCAGCAGTGGAAGCGGCGCTCAGGCGAGATCGTGCAGAGTCTCAATCCAGCACCGATCCGAGCATCGAATTCAGGCTTCTCAGAAAAGTGAACCAATAAGTCGCAGCAGACAGTTTCAAAAGTGCAAAAACATGTTTAATTAACTTTGAAAAATACCACAACAAGAGCACCCGCGAAGCAGAGTCTAGGGATTACACTAGTGAGCTGGTATTGTTGCATGGCATATTTTTCGGTTCCTCCCAGCTTGCTGAGCATGTGTTTCAGGACATATTTCCTTTTAAATGAGCTTAAACAATTTAATTCAGTGTACAAGCACAACTCAGGAAGTCTCTAGGTGGCATTTTTGCGTCACAGGGGCGCGAGACCCCATATGTGAATGGGCGACTCCCTGGCACGTTGCCAGCAAAGGCAAGAAATGTCCCTTTTTTGCAGCTTTCACACTGGAGCAACTGACTTTATAATGCCTTGATGCAAGTATTGAGGTTTTTATAGATTGTAGCTTTGGAATTGTTGGCTCTCCTTGCCAGGCTTTAGGTAAAAGTCAGAGTTTCCGACGAATAACTCATAAAGTTGGGAGGAAGCCTCGTGCCACAAGTAAAATACAAGAACGGCTGCGGTGCCACAGCCACAGACGCCTTGAGAGATTAAAGGAGTATTTTGAAAGAACTACCAGCCACCGCTCGAATAACAAGTGGCTCAAGAGTAGACCCACTGAAGTCCTCATACAATTCCTCACCATTTTGAGGGCAAAATGAACTCCTCTATCTACTGTTCTACTCCAGAGAAAGCGTTTATGGATATCTGCGCTAAATGCACCTTTCTACCAAAGTGTCTACTTAGTCTTTTAGTGTTTAGAGGCAGAAAGAACAACTGCTTGGCCTCAGCGGCTGTGCAAGAGCTGCATATCTGAAAGCTATTTCTTGCCCAATTGGCATGTCTACCTTGAGAAAGCAATGTATAGCGGAATAAGCCACGCAAAGTAATCTTTGTCCTTTTCTCGAGCTGAAGGCACCCCTGTTGCCCACGTGGAGAACCCCACACCCTCAGCCTTTTGACGTGCTGATTTGTAATTCGCAGCTTTGGTTAATATTGGTTTGTCTATAATCTCTCCAGAGCTTAATCTACGTTCTTTCAAAACCCCCTCAGCTGCTATTATCCATCCCTATCAATGAAGCTGTAGATTCGTCATTATTGCTCAGAACGCATTGAGTTCTCCCATCAGTCCAAGCTCGATTTAACCGCTGAAGTGCTCTGCGAATATTTCCAATGAAGTTTCGCCCTTGCTGTCCGGCTGTATTTGTGCTTGTTGAGCCCATTTTACACTGAAAGAAACCCTGTGCAGGTCCAAGGGTTCCACTAGCAACAGCATTTCCTTTTAGGAGTCGATGAAGAATTGACATTCTGTACCTCGGTTGTCGAAGCTCGCGCCTTGCAGCCTATGTTGAGAGCTGTCAGAACAGCAAAAGACGCTAGTTCGTCGATGGGCTTGCGCCTATATCCACAAAGCCCCAGTTTTGGCCAGATTTGAAGTCCCGCCTTCTGCTAGGCTCTATTCCACAAGTCCGCTACAGTCTTTAAACAATTTATTTACCGTAAACAGCCAAGCGAATGATAATGGGGAACTTCCGGCCTGCAGCCATTGGCTCCGGAGTGGCATCCCTGCTGTGGGCTCACTAGATCATAAATTGGCCCACCCGCGTGCATCAGGCATGCAGAAACAAATGCAAATATTTCAAACTTTTGAATTCAACTGTCAGGAGAGCCAGCAAGCAGCGCGAAAGCCGTACCCCTACACCCAGTTTCAGCTTGGGCGCAATCAACCCGTGGCATCCTGCTATACATTTGCCTGCTACTCCCCTGGACATCAGTTCATCCATGCATCAGTCACTGAAATCAAACTCAAACAGAGAAAAGTATTATTACTTCAGTTCTTCCCCACAATTTAGGTCGCGTTAACATTCAGAAGAGACCCACGCACCCCAGATCATTTTCTTTCAACTTGAACTGGCCAGCTTCCTCCCGTCTTCAGCCACTTTGAATAGTTGGCAACTGTTCTAATCTGCAGGGCGCCTTCCCGGACACTCTTCCTCCGTTCCGCAGCTGCCTGAGCCAAGAGATATCCCCCGGCTTCCCGTCGCCTGCAGTCAGCGGCGAAGGCTCTGCGTGCAAAAATGGAGGTGAGTGTCGAGCTTGAGAGGCCTGGCGGCCCGAGTACACCTTGGCCCAGGGGCAGAAGCTGGCCGAGCGGGGCTTCAACCCGGCAAAGAAAGGCATTTGAATTCATCTCTTCTGACTCTTGTCCGTCCGGCACCAACCCAGTTTCCCCCAAGAGCTGACGCTTGGGAACAGGCCTCTAGTGAAAATGCCGCCGAAGCTTCTCCGCGAAGCAGGCAGCTGTTTTGACGCACGGACAAAGAAAACTGCTTGTCGCCTTCAAGAGCCCGTTGAGTCTGCCCTGCTACAGTGAACTCCCCTGGAGCTCTTTCGCGTTGGGTTTGCCCGTGACAATGCGCATGCTTGCGCATGCAATTTTGGGGCTTCCAACAAACAAGTATTGGACACTCCTTCTGCACAGGCATGCGGCCGTTTTGGGCAGAGGCAGCAACAAAGTGAGTCTCTCTGCCTGAGTTCGAGAAAGCACCAGCACTTCCACTGTAGCAAAAGGACGAGTTGACGCTGAAGGCGTCTTTTACCCTGCCAGAAGTTGAAAGGGAGAATGGCCGAGGCTGCTCGACCAGTGTAGTGTTGTGCTGTTCATACGGAGAATCCGATCTAGTCTCTTTGTCATTTGGTACTACATCAAGAGGGTTTACTGCTGGCCTCTTTCCGCGAAAAGAGGGACTTTAGCTCCACCTGGAATGTAAGCGGCCAAAAGAGGAAGTCCCAGTTAGGGCAAGGAGCTGCGGCGTGTACCGCGTGGGCACTTAAAGCACCTTTAATAAGCTTATGTCTAATTCACTTTGCTTGAGGGCTCCTCCCTAATTGAGGGCTCTGAAGATGAGCTGGCTTGCCCTCCTGACTCAGACGGAGCTTAAGCTTACCTAGGAAGTTCATTTAAGAACAACCAAGGCATGCCTCTTTAAAGGAGCTGAGCTGCTTCTTAATATTCTAGCAACAGGCTTAAAAGCTCTCAAATCTGAGGAAGGGCACCAACTCACCTGATGCCTGTCCAGTCCATGCGGTCCTCCAGCGAGTCGACCCTCTATCTCTCCTAGTCCTCCTCTATGGTTAATGATTCTCCATAACTGCTATCACTGTCATCAGGTGGGGGAAGATGTGGGTCCATTTTAATGCTAATCTGCTAGAAGTAGCCCGGCTTGTTTTGCACTCTGTGGCTTTTCTTTTATAGTTTTGGTTTGCACAAAAGTACAGAAGTAGTCTCGGTGCTGTACAGAAGCAAGAAAGAATCCTTTAATCTATACAGCCAACCAGTGCTGCTAGAGCCTACTGCTGACTCTTCAGTACTTCTTCTGTTCAGTGAGTCCAGCAGTCTGAGGCAGAGCTCTCCCCAAATATCTCTTTCTGCTGCCCTGCGTGGCTCTAGCAACTATGCAGGCGTAGAAATGACAACAGCAAATTTAAAAGTCTATTTTGAAAGTTGAAATCGCTAGAAAAGCTTTCTTCCAGGCTCCTTGCAGCTCTTGCTGGCGTTCTTATGAGAACAACAACGGTAAGGCTAACCATAGGAACTCTATTATTGAGACTTCGGGTGAGCCAAAGTGGCAAAAAAGTAGAGTGCATGCAGTAGAATGCATGTACTTGTAATGCATGCAGTTGCAATAGAAGATGAGTGAAGAGGCCACGCTCAGGTAGCAAGCCTCTAGAGGGTGCCTGGGGCCGAATGGAAGCTAAACTGCTTCGAAGCAAAGCCAAAGAATGGAAGAGACAGGCTCTAAATTGGAGGACAAAAGACCTGAATCGAACCTCCAAACCATTTAGTTGATGAAATCTTCGACTGCATGCACACAGACGGCGCCCACCACTAGAAAGCAGAAGTGACCCCAGTCCTGATACTACTTTTTCGGTTTTGCACAAAGAAAAAAAGACTTGAAGTGGCAGGGCAGAGGCCAGAGATGTTTAGCTATAGTTCCAGGCCTCCCGGGGCCACAGTGAGGGTTCTTGCGGGCGCTTTGGCTTTTGTGGGAAAACTAAAAAGCACTTTTTCTAGGCGTTGACTCAGCGAGAAATGATGAGGGGGAAATCCCGCAAGACAGCTCCGAAAACAGAAAACTAGAGGCTCCTTTAGCCTTCTAAATCAACTATTGGCAGCTAGTTGCTGCATGAAATGAATAAAAGGTTATTTCCTGTTTTCTTCTTCTCCCAAACTTGGGCTGGGCACTTAGTCTAGCAAGTGGCTCGGCGGAGTTAGCGTAGCAGGGCAAGAAGAACCGCGAAATTAAATTCAAACTTTAATAAAGGGTGGATAATGCTAAAATGGAGAAGTGAATTGCAAAGAAATGCATGTACTGGTGGGAACGAGGAAAGGGGAAACCGGACACGGGCCTGCCCAGCGTTGAAGCGCGCAAGGGCTGCGTTTTTGCGCAGAGTTGATGGAAAATACTGCTTCTAATTCACTAATCCTTCAAATTAAATTGATTTTGAGAGGGGAAACTAGAAAAAAGTAGAAACTTGAGGTGTATGCAGATTGGAGGCTGAAGAGCCGATACTGCGAGCGGCAACGCGAAGACACTCTACAGCGTGATCTGCGCTTAATCGAGCGCCTTAACCCCAATATTATTTTGTAAATGTCTTTGTTTTTGGATTTTGATCCCAAGAGTATGTCATTTATCAATTTTGACCCCCTTTCCCCCCAAGGCTGGGCAAAGGCACAGGCGCTGGCACCCTAGCAGCACTCAGTGAGCGCGGGAGCCGCCAGACCCTACCTGCTGCAAACCCCTCCTTTTTATTAATTAAATAAACTCTAAACTTTAGAAATTTGAGAAAAAGCTTCTTACAATTGGTTGTAGGGGGCCCCCGATCTCCAGAAACCGCTGCGGCGCCGCTGGCGCAGCATCGGTTGTTCTGGAAATAGGGCCAAAAAGCTGAAACCCTAAACCCTAAACCCTAAACCCTAATTTGGCATACAAATTGAGTTCTCTGGTGAACGAAACCGAACGTTGGGCTCGGCTGGCAGCAGCGCTCGGTCTGCCTCTGCCGTTTTAAGGGAAAGCACAGGCCGGAGTTGCTCTGCGACGAGGGTTCAGGGTTTACGGTCTAGGGTTTAGGGTTTAGGGTTTGACGTGCGCGGAGCCACGCCGTTGCTGATGATGCTGCAACCGACAAGGCAGGGTTTATCATTTTAGTCCGTGCGCCGATGGGGCCCCGCTGGAGGCGATTCTTTGCGATTTGCTGCTGCTGCTGCTGCAGCAGCAGCAGCACCGCTGCTGCTGCTGCGCGCGCAGGCGAAAGCAGCGAACTCCTCTACCAGCTCTTCAGCAACTTGCATGCAGCAACAGACCCGCTGGAGTTCTCTGTGAGCTTCTACAGAGTGCCCCACCACCTAGCCACTTGGGGGCGTTCAATAGCAGAACAAATCAGACAAAGTGAGGGTTTAGGTACCCTTCAGGAGCTTCTCCAACCCCAGGGGGCCCCTGGGGGCCCCCTGGATGGCCCCAAGGGGGGCCCCCAGGTGGGCCCTCCCGGGGGCCCCCTGGGGAGCCCCCAGGAGAGCCCCACACAACGCGCCACTGGGGCCCCCGTATGGGGCCCCCAGGGGGGCCCCCACCGGGGGGCTTCCGGGGGGCCCCCACGGGGGCCCCCAGAGGGGCCCCCCAATGATGACATTACTTATCTTGCGTACAATGGCGAAGGCGAGGGTTTAGGGTACATTTCAGGGTTTGTTGAAAAGGATACAGCGCATTTGAAAGTGTTTAAAGTGGCTGGGGGCCCCAACGCCGGCTTCGTGGGTACGACGCCTGCAAACCCTAAACCCTAAACCCTAAACCCTAGGCGTTTGGCGGGAAGCGGAGGCTGGGCAGGGCTGGGCGGAGCGGCGTCTCGCGAGCCCGGAAGTCTCGAGCCTTCGAGGGTTTAGGGTTTAGGGTTTAGGGTTTGCGTGCGTGCGCAGAAGAGCAGCTGCTGCTGAAGTGGCTTGCTGCAGCAGAAGAGGAAGGGGCCCTGGAGGTGACAGCAGCAACGCCAGCGTCTGCTGCTGCTGCAGTGCAGCAGCTGCTGCGGCTAGGATTTAGCCCTGAGGGTTTGGAGGCCACCGCAGACGTAGCAGCAAACCAGCAGCAGCAGCAGCAGCAGCAGCAGGGGCCCCTGGCCCCCAGGTGGGCCCTCCAGGCCGATGGGGGGCCCCACACAGAAGAGGGGGGCCCCCTGGGTACCGCGGGGGCCCCCTCTGGGGGCCCCACAGTGCCTAGGGGGGCCTCCCAATATGGGGAAATGGGGCCCCCAGAGGCTGAGGGGCCCCTCTCAGATAGTGAGGGGCCCCGCTCAGAGGAGTGGGCCCTCTCAAGTATCTCGGGGGGCCCCCACAGTGGGCTGTGGGGCCCCACACATGGCTTGGGGGGCCCCCACAGTGGCCTGTGGGGCCCCACAGATGATTTTGGGGGCCCCCACACTGGGCTGTGGGGCCTTACATATGATTTTGGGGGCCCCCACAGTGGCCTGTGGGGCCCCACAGATGGCTTTGGGGGCCCCCACGATGGCGCGGGGGGCCCCCCAGCTGAGGGGGCCCCCACAGTTAATTGGCGGTTGACTTTGCCTTACGACAATGGCCCCAGTAGCTTTACTCTAGAGCGTTTGGCAGAAATACGTAAACCCTAAACCCTAAACCCTGATAAACCCTAAACCCTAGTAAACCCTATACCCTAAAAGCGGGTTTGCAGAGTGCCGTTAGCTGGCTTCCGCCCGAGGCAGGCAGGCAGTGCGGGCACCCTCGGAGCCATCAAAACCGAGGGTTTAGCGTTTAGGGTTTAGGGTTTAGGGTTTAGGGTTTGCGGGGTTTGTATGCTGCAGGAGATGTGTTGCTGCCCCAAGCTATTTCTCTCGCTGCTGCTGCAGGCAAGCAGAAAGGCACTTTAAATTCCTTAAAGGAAAAATATAAAAATGAATAAATAAAAATAAAAATTAATAAAAATTAATAAAAATTATTAATAAAAATAAATGATAATTTAGAATGAACAATCCAGAAATCCAATGAAAAAAAATCGACAAGAAAATGAACAAATGCAGAAGGAAAAAAAGGAAAAGTGCTAACAACCAAAAACTAAAAAACAAATAAATGATAAACAAATGACGAAAATAAATAAATAATGATTTATTTAAATATTGCTTTATTTGTTTTTATGATTTGTTGATCATTTATTCGTAACGAATAAACGATAAACAAATCATACAAATAAATAAAAGATAAATCAATTAAAACAATTGAAATCCGCAAAAAGTAAAATGTAAAGCCCTCGACAGTGCGCAGTCAAAAGCACTTTTTAATTTTAAATGCATTAATGGATCTATTTTAATTTTAATGAAAATGTTCCAACTTTAACTCAAAAAACCTTTTATATCTTTTAAAAAGATTAATTAAGTTATAAAAATGCGTTTATTTGTCATTTCTTTTTTTTCAAATTCTGCATGTTGTGCGGGCCCTGAGGTGTACATACACCCCAGGCGCTCTAGGCCTTGTGCGGGCCTCATTTTGCATTTTAATAA
Organism: Eimeria tenella; assembly: GCF_000499545.2. NCBI lineage: Eukaryota > Apicomplexa > Conoidasida > Eucoccidiorida > Eimeriidae > Eimeria > Eimeria tenella. The sequence continues at coordinate 133,234 of NW_013543356.1, read as the reverse complement.
ACTGCATTTAAAATTTTAATATTTATATATTTAAGGAGGAAATGTTCTTTTGAATGCTTTTAAAGAGCGTTTAAATGCTCTAAATTCTTTTAAAGAGTTTCAGAACGCTAAAAAAATGTTTTCAAGTGCTTTAAAAGACCATTTAAATGAATTTAAGAGCAACTTAGCTCCATTTAATTGTTTTTAAATGTTTTTTAATGCTATAAGGTACCTATTTGGACATCTTTATTCAGCTCTTACTCTGTTCTTTTGTTTTGTTTAATGCAATAATGAATTATTCAAACGAAATCCTTTAAAATGCACTTTTGCTGCTGCTGCAGGCAAACATCGGAGGGCCCCCCCTGTAGAAGTGGTTTCCATCGAGGTCCCGGGGGGCCCCCAAGACTGTTCCGCCGATAGATTTTTGAATTCAATTGCTGCTGCGCTGCAGCAGCAGCAGCAGCTGCAGCAGCAGCAACAGCAGCTGCCGCAGCAGCGGGAAAAGCAGCAGCAGCAACACCAGCACCAGCACCATCACCAACACCAGCAGCACCTGCACCATCACCACCAACACCACCAGGAGCACCAGTATCCGCAGCTGCAGCAGCAGCTGCAGCAGCAGATTACGGAAAGGCTTGAAGAGGAAATGAAAAGAAAAGAAGAAGAAATGATGCAAAGAGAAGCAGCAGAAACAATTAAAGACGTTCGGGCTTTTGCTGCTGCTCTCAAACATGGAATTCCCCACGGGCACACCTTGCTGGGCAAGTTCAAATATAATTAATTAATTAAATTAATTAAATGATCAAATGAAAAATTAATCAATTAATTAATTATATATTTAATTATGTATTCACTTTACTTTTAATTCTATAATTAACCTATTAATTTGTTTATTGACTCAAGTCGTTAGGCTCTTATTGATTTGCCATTTGCCGCTGCAAATGGCAAATTACTGAAAGTAAATAAATCAGCAAGAAATGGCAAATAAATGAATATCTAACAATTCAGAAGGAAATGAATAAATAAATAACAAATAAATAAATAGACAAATAAATAAATAATAATAAATGGCATCTAGATGAGCAAATAATAAAGCAGCAAATGAATGATGAACAAATCTGAATTTGGTTCATATGTCAGTCTCCCGTTGTTTGATTTTCGTTTTTTTTCGATTTTTTCCCATTTAAATGATTATTTTGAAAGTAAAACTACAAATACTCTTTTTAATTTCGAAAACTGGAAAAAAAGAATTAAACTTGGCGGAAAACGGAAAACCTGAAGCTGAGTGTACACTGCGCGAGTTTGGGGTGTACGTACACCGCAGCGAAGACCGCAGGCCCCGAAAGCCGAACTGTCGGAATTTTAAATTTTGAAATAAAAGTTCCAAAAGAAGCTCAAGTAACTCATTTGTTTCTTTCTTCAGACGTCGAAGAGTATGCAGGCAAGCTTGCAAAAGAACAAATAAATAAATTCAAAAATAAACAAAAAATAAAAAAGGGGAAAATTTTAATATCTCATTTTGAGCTTTTGGAAAGAAAGTGCAAATTGGATTTTTTGGAATTAAAATCGATTTGTAAATTTGGGTGTTTGTTTGAATGTGCAAACATAAGTATAAATGCAAATATAAATAAACATAAACATAAATATAAATATAAATACAAATATAAATGCATATAAATATAAATGCAACTATAAATGCAAATATAAATGCATATATAAATACAAATATAAATGTAAACAGGAGGAATAGAAAAGAAGTTTAATTGAAAATGCAAGAGCGAAGAGAACAAAGCAATTGAGAGTCTGTTTCTGTTGCTGCTGTGCTGCTGCTGCTGCGCTGCTGCTGCTGCTGCTGCTACTGCAGCGTCGCTGCTGGCAGCAGCAGCAGCAACTCGCGCGTGGCGCCTGGGGCTCTCCTCCATTTCTTTATTTGTCCCAAATGCTCAAGTTGGAGTTTGGAGAGCTTTTAGTTTGTCGGGTTTTGAATTAATTGCAAACTCAGAAAAAGTCTTCAAAATGCAGAAACAGCTGTCTGTACACCCCAGAGTGCCCCCCAGCGACTTCCTCGCCGCCCAACGCCTCGGTCAGTTCTATTTATTTATTTATTTATTTATTTTAATTAATTAATTAATTAATTAATTAATTAATTAACGTTTTATTTTGTTTAGTTACTTTTATTATAAAGCGATTTAATTCAAGTGGTTTTTTTTTCGGCAGAAGTGAGCTTTGCTGCTGCGAACCACACATATTATATAAATATAAATATAAATATAAATGTAAATATAAATATAATTTGAAAATAAAAATAAAAATAAATATAAATATAAACATAAATGTAAATATAAATGCAAGTGCCAGATGTAACTCTGTACTTGCCCAAACCCCACAGTGAGGGTCCAAGCTACACTGCTGCTGCTGCATCAGCAGCTGCTGCTGCAGCAGCAGCCGCTGCTGCTGCTGCTGCTGCAGCTGCTGCTGCCTGCAACTTAGGGTCTGTCGAGCGACAGGGTTTATGCATTTAACATTTATTTCATTTTATTATTTTTAATTTTAATTTTTAATTTTGTTTTTAATTCCTCTTTGTTGAAGCTCCTCCAGTGGTGCCCATGCCCATGGCAGCCTGAAAGCAAAAAGCCAACTCGAGGGTTCAGGGTTTAGGGTTTGCTGGGTTTGCGGGGATAGGGACCTTCGTCGCGAGGACAACAGCATCGAGGGTTTAGGGTTTATTTATGAGGGTTTAGGGTTTATCGAGGGTTTAGGGTTTGCTGAGGGTTGACGGTTTACTGAGGGTTTACAATCTGGGCCCCCAGGGTTTGGGCTTCTCTCTAGGGTTTAGGGTTTAGGGTTTAGCCCGGCTCTAGGGTTTGGCACTGCGTGCGCCCCTGGGGTTTGCTAGGTTTTAGAATTAGGGTTTGCAGCCCCAGGCTGGAGCTAGGGTTTAGGGTTTAGGGTTTACTTTGAAGCTGTCATAGATCCACCACTGCAAACCCGTGAGGGTTCCAATCATCAAAACCCTCGTTCCTAAACCCTTCGTGAAGAGTTGCCGGTAGCCCACGTCCCGGGCCATTTGTCCAAAGCTGCGCGCAAACCCTAAACCCTAAACCCTAAACCCTAAACCCTAGAAAATCCTAGGCCCCAAACCCTGGGTGCGGCGGGCTCAAGGCGCCCGCTGCTGAACTCCGCACACAGCGCGCTCCTCCAAACCCTAAACCCTAAAACCCTAGGAAACCCCAAACCCTAAACCCTAAACCCTAAACCCTCACCCCTTTCCTTTGTTCTCCTCCTTGCCCATGAGCGAGACCAGAGAATCCGCCGGGTGAGAAACCACCGCGCAAACAATTCCAGAAAGATATCCTAAATAAATGGAAATAAAAATAAAAATAAAAATAAATAAATAATACATAAAAAAAATAAAAATAAGTATAAATAAATAGAAATAAACAATTAAAATAAACAAAATAAATAAGATAATAAAAATTGGTATATTAATTGATTAAATGGATTAAAATGAATCCAAATTTTTAAGAAAACGAAAATGAGGATGATAGTGAAAAACTCAAAAAAAAATGGAAATTGAGAAGTTAAATTAAAAATAAATAATAAACAGAAAAGAAATAAATAAAAAAGAAGAAAATAAAAACAAAAGGCTATAAAAGAAATGAAAGAAATAAAAAGAATTGAAATAATTTTAAACAAAATTTAAATAACTTAAATGCAATTAAAAATGCCATTTAAAACACCATTAAAATGCAATAAAAAGTACCATTTTAAATACCATTTAAGTGCACTTAAATGGTATTTAAAATGCATTCAAAATGCCATATAAATGCAATTTAAAATACCATTCAGATGCATTTAAATCCAATTCTAAATGCATTTAAAATACCATTTAAATGCATTTAAAATTGGATTAAAAATGCCATCTAAATGCATTTAAAATGCCATTTAATGCCAGTCAAAATAATATTTGAATGGCATTTAAATATCACTCAAATATCATTTAAATCCCCTTAAAATGCCCTTTTAAAATGCCATTTGAAATGCCATCAACATGCCATTAACATGCCAATAAAACCTCCTTAAAAACCCTCCTAAACCCTTCTTAAACCCTCCCTATACCCCCCTTCAAACCCCCTTAAAACCTCCCGAAAAGCCCTCGAAAAACCCTCGCAAAGCCCCTTCTAAACCCTCGCAAAGCCCCGCGCTAAACCCTCGCAAAACCGCTTCTAAACCCTCTCAAAACCCTCGAAAACGGCTCACCAGAAGCAAAAGTAATTCCGAGTTGCGTGGCTTTTGAATAACTATCTTTTGGCTTTGTGAAAACTTTGTCATAAAAAGTTTCCACAATTTTTTCGAAGAAGAAAAACTTGGCCATCGTGTAGGGGATTTGGCGACTCCAGAGGGGCACCACGGAGCCAAACTGCCACGCAAACCCTAAACCCTAAACCCTAAACCCTAAACCCTAAAGCATGGATCCTAAACCCCTAAATCTACTAGCTAGCTAGTTAGCTAGCTGGCTGGCTACCTAGCTAGCTGGTTGGCATTCAGGCTAGCTCGCTGGCCAGCTGGTTAGCTAGCTGGCTATCCTATCTGGCTATTTAGCTAGCAGCAGCAGCAGCAGCAGGAGCAGCAGCAGGAGCAGCAGGAGCAGCAGGAGCAGAACCCTTATCGTCTCCATCACCACCATAAGCAGCAGGAGCAGCAGCAGAACCCTTGTCGTCTCCATCACCACCATCACCATCACCATCAGCAGCAGCAGCAGCAGCAGCAGCAGCAGCAGCAGCAGCAGCAGCAGCTGACGGGGAACTTGGTCTCGCGGCGGAGGCGGAGCATCTCCCTGGCTGCGGGCGCGAGGCTGCGGGGCCAGAGGCCGCGGGGACTTGTTTGGATTTTGACTTTAATCATTTCGAAGGGACAAAGCGCCAAGTCGGCAATGAACTCGGCAGAAGCAGCAGCAGCAAGCCAGACGAGGCCCCTGCTGCTGCTGCTGCTGCAGCAGCGCTCGCCGAGCAGGTTGCCGTAGCAGTCCTTGAACAGCTCGTAGCAGCCGAACTTGAAGAGGCCCTGCGCGCCGTAGCCGCACAGCGTGGGCCCCCAGCCCAGCCAGGGGCCCCGGGGCCCCTCCTGCTGCAGCAGCAAACGAAAGCCCTGCAGCAAACCCCTGTACTCCTGCGGCTGCACCTGCATGCGGCACTTCACCACGTCCAGCGGGCACACGGCCGTGTGCGTCAGCCCGCACGACAGCACGCCCCCCAGCATGCACTTGAGGTAGTAGCTGCTGCTGTGGGGGCAGGGGTGCGGTTTGCGGCTGCCGGCTTCGCTGAAGCGGGCGTTCCAGGGCGCCGCTGCTGCTGCTGCTGCTGCTGCTGCTGCTGCTGCTGCTGCTGCTGCTGCGGGGGGGGGGGGCGCGGGGCCTGGTTTCCGCGGCGCGGGCGCCCCCGGGGCGGCGTTTTCCGACATTTTCAACTCCGAGTTCG